>NW_020798766.1:30893-61557 GCF_003344945.1 Aspergillus welwitschiae | reverse complement strand
CTAGAACCGGGAAAGGTGAGGGGGATGTATTAATGTTTGCTTCGTGTGCGACCCTACGCAGGTATGGAGTATGCAAGTACACACTTACATGACACGACGCCAACGATAGAGATAATATGCTTCTAGGTAGTGAGGTAGTTCTTGCCCTACCCCTGTGGGCTGGTGTCATTCTTTCTAAAGGCTTGCAGCTCCGAGGTTCATGGTTCGCCATGTTTCAACCTTGGCAGTCCGGTTATTGCCAGAGAAGATTACATGTGATTAGCGCTGCCCGGGATCGAACCACAATGCAGCAAAGTGATGTCATGCGAGTAAACTGCAGCCGCGCAATGTCCAGGCATAATGTAAAGTGGCAAACTGGCATGATTACGGGATTACCCGGAAAGTACTGAAGAGTTCTTTGTAACCCATGAGAATTAGAGGTAAGCCCTAGCGATCCCGGTTCCCTCTTTTTCCGTGGAGACTAGAAAATATGAGATATAGGAGTTCTAGGACAAGCTTTTAACAAATAGCCCTACCGCCCTTCACGTAGGCTGCTTTCATTATTCTGCGGCTGCTTGGACCACCTCTTCAGAGACCAGTGGCCTGTCTCCATATCGCACGAGATGCCTGACATGCAAACAGAGATTGGTGCAGTTTCATATCAGGGTTGCTGAAACAATCTAAAAAGGTAAGTGGTGGCACTAGTATCCGGACATCCTGTGTATTTTGCCACATCCAGAAGCATATTCAAAACTATTTCTATATATACCCTCCTCCTATATCTTGGCTCCTGCTGTCCCAGTGTCTACCAAATTTCAGTGAGAATGGTAGCGCATTAGTTACTTGTGGCTTCAAACTCCAGGGACCAGTTGGAGTTGCTATGGATAAGAAATTATGCTTTTTTTTTTTGGAATTTGAATCAGCTGAATGAAAGCTGCCTTAGAAGGTATTGACAAGTATATCCTACCTTGAGGAGGCTCTTAGCAGTTATATCCCCTCTGGACTTTTTAATAAAGTCCGAAGTCATGGATGAAATATTGCATGCGACATCGTCACAAAGAGTAGGCTCGCCAGTAATCCTTGTTGTAGGATCAATTAGATTAGCAATAAGCATTTCTGTTCCTTGCAAATCTAGAGTCCTAGAGCCTAGATCTATGCCCTGAATCATACTATCTCCAATATTTGTTAAAAGCTGTTAATAGAAAATGTGACGCAAGGACCCTATCTACTTACCAATCTTTATCTCACCATCAATGTTTAACAGGATGTTTATATAGTCAATAGCGCCATGAATAATTTCCAGCTTAGAATAAATATAATCAAGCCCGAGTAGTACTTCCTTGTAAACAGTCGCGGTATCAGACTTACTAAATTAAACTCCCGGACTGTTAGTAATATAAGCTAATGAAACTGCCAAAAGCTCAAGCCGGTATATTAAGATTATACTAGCTTCGCTGCATTAAAATTCATAAAGTCTAACCAGATTCTGATGAAATGCTCTTTATAACGATCTTCTTTGCTTTGGAGTAATACTTGATCTAGTCTTAAGTAGTACTAATGGGAACCGGTCTGTATTTTTTAAAGCTATAAAATCACGACCGGCCTGATCCAGCTCCCACATCTTGATATAATTTATATCCGCATCATTTAACTGGGTAGACATCCTTCTTAGAGCCTATGAATCTGGTCATACTAGTAAGGGAATGGCAAGTAACTGATCTTGGATATTATAATACTCTGAAGTCGTGTGGACATGGGCATATAAGTAAGATATTAGATTATTAGAAACTGTCTATACAGAAGCTACTTGAAGTGTTATTAATAATTCTATTAAAATGATTATAATCTTATCAGGAGATTCATTAGAGATTTGAATATTTACTAAACTCTTAGAATCTTGCTTTTCCAGGGCTGTATTTCTATGTAAGGCCTTTCTTGAGAATAGAAGACTGGTTAATTACTTTATATTTCTATCTATTATTATAAAGTACTTCACTGTGCGTAAATCCAAAATCTGATTTCTTCAATAGTAACTACTAACTATTATAAAGGAGAGAATCATAGAATAATTATATATAATTATATTCCTAAGTACTTTTGTATCTCCTAGACCCAGGAACTGGAGTGCAGTCAGTCCTACTTTCTGGTATTACTTTAGATAACTATATAAGTAGCAAGCTGTTATACTCTCTTTTTATAATATAGTAAATTAAAAATCCAATTTTCAAAGCCACGAGAGACCTTATAAATATAATCTCAGGTGAAAGTCCTAAAGCACAACAGCTAATATTACTGATCAAAATTTTCTTATCCAATCAAGCACATGTCTCTTATAAGTAGTAAATTCTGACTTCATATTTAAGCTAAATTAGTGGTCTTGATATGTGCAGGAACATTAATAAGACTACAGAAAGTTTCCAGCAGTTAATTTATTCTGAGCTAAGCTATACTTCTTTATAAATAAAAGTGCAGATAATCCAGAGAATAACCCTGATATATTATTATTTAATATCTATTCTATGGCTGAAATGCAAGCTCGAATATTTCTATTCCTTGAGTACTATTATCATATATTAATTTCTGTATGTGCTTGCGAACGACTCTATTTACAGATACTTAGCAAAACATCAGTATATAACCAAAGAATTGCTTGTAATAATATAATAATACCTGCGATAAGAAACTATTTAATCTGGTTATATATCTCTTCTATTAATTAGATTTTCTAATCCACCTTGCTACAGTATACGGTTATGAGTCTGTAATATCCGAATGTATATACAACCTTTGACAGTATTTCTAGCTAGTTATATATAATAACACTCAACATCTGCACCCCTCTAGTGATTAATAAGCGTGTATTATTGGAAAGATTATAAGTATACTAACACATTTATTATCCTGCTCTACCAAAGATTATAGCTAATCTCTTACCCCCTCCCAGTCTTTCTCTTGCTATAATTACCATATTAATAATATTTTTCGGGTTCTTGTTTACTTCTTATAGGTTTGCGCAAGTAGCTACTTGATATATAATAATTGAGCGGTAATACTGATTTTAATAATAACTATAAAAATATAACTGTAGTCCTCAACTCTTAAAAAACCTATGGAATTAATATTAAAAAGACTGAATAAGCCATCAATCCATACTCTTCTTTCTATTAGCAAGTATTTAATAAACTTTTTAATAAAGCCTAATCGCGCTCTTATAAAAAATAAAATAAAGTAAATCCTTCCAGCAGTATCTTCATCCCACCAAGCAATAGAAAAAGAATATAATTAAAAAATATAACAGAATCTAAGCCCTAGAATATTAAGACTGATACTCTCACCTGCACGTACTATCCATGGCCTTGGAAGTAACACTATTATACAAACTATATTATTTCCATATAATTTAGAAATACATCTTATCGTTTTCTGCCGACCAGATATATTTCGAAAAAGCATGCAAGACACTTATAAGATTGCTGTAATTATAAAAGTAATTACCAGAAGATAGACCCAGTATTTTATATATAATATATATACATGCCGCCAGATACTATAAAGAGTAAAGATCGCATATCCTTGATAAATCCTAAGAAATATTTCATAGACCCACTATTTTACTAGTAGTAGAAGCAGCAGTAACAGAAGTATATATTCTAACTGAACCAGATTAGTCTTCTCTATTATCTGACATGAATAGACTTATAATAAGGCCATAGATTTAAACAGTATCTGAATATGAAAATTAAATTTCCTGGCTCTTGATAACCACATGAATAGCACCTTGTAGCACTGCCATAATTACGGATATTCAGTGAATATACTGATAAATGCCTGATGCTATTCCAAGCAGACAAGCTCCAAATTCATAATCACCCGCCTAAAAAAGAAGTAATAGAGTGAAAATTAAGAAATAAGCTGCGCGTATACCGGCTTCAGAGATAGTATTTATCCCTATAAAATTAAAAATCACCGTGCCGGCAAAGTAAATGATAGGGCCCATAAGTCAAGGCTTCAAGATAATCTTAATATTTAAATAGTAAGATTAGAAGCTTGGATATACTACATGTACTAACCACCACGGACGAACATAAGCAAAATAACAGTTTAGAAATATGCGCCAGCTGATATAGAGGAGCATCACTGCTAAAAGCACGGTAAGAGCTACAGTATAATACACCCCTATAGATACCATAATCACGAGGCTAAATGTATAAGATAAAAAGCCGACTGCTATAACAGTCCAGTACTAAGATTATCTTAAATAATATTAAGAATATCTTCTGTAGGTGGACCTTGCTACATTCCTATAGATAAATATATTTCCAGCATTTCATGTTTTTAGCTTAGTCAGAAATACCAAAGAATAATAGTAAAGATATTACAGTCTGAAACTGGAGTAGCTCCATGATGTATACCTTCAATTAAAATGTATTATAGATAACTATATTACTACAGATAAGTTCAACGGCGGATCTAGAAACGGAATAGTAGATAAAAAAGTATATTATAATACTGTAATTTTATAGAGAAGAATCTGAATCTAGTCCTAACTAAAAATTCTGCTATATTTATATTTATTTTTTTTATAATTAATAGTAAGCTCCCGCATGGCTTCTCCTGTCCGGATATTAAATATACTATTAATAACAGTACTAGTAATATCTAAGCTCAAAGAGATCCCCCAGTTATAAAATCTCTCTAAAAATAGCTAAATATTCTCTAAATATAGAGAATCTCAAAAGTTTTTCCATGAATAAAAAAAATCTTCTATAGCTCTAGCACCTGTAACCAGCAGTTTTCCAGCTCGAGTACTCGGACTGAGAGTAAATATATAACAGCTATAAAATTAAGTAAACCAGGACTATTAACTAGATAAAATTCTTTAATACTGTATAAAATATATATAGCAAGACTTAATACCCTCGATCCAATCAAGGACATTCTTGAGTAGAATCCAGTAACTTAAAAAGTATAAATTATAATACTATTCTTCCTGGCTGCATAGATGTTACGGACCCCTGCTAGTTAACCTGCTAGTAAGGCGGACTCACCAGGCAGAAAGCATCGATAAGAACAGCGCTCAGGCAAAACCAAACTATTATTTAATATAATTACAGATTACTAATACGACGCCCGAAACGGCCTCGCACCACGTGACTACGGTATGTGAACCAACACATGGTATACAACATACCATCATGGTCTACAACTACCATACTGGTACACGACAGACCCGATGGTATACGATATAATATACGGAGGATAGAATATATAAGAACACTCTCTCATATACTTAGTTAATTCTATTCTTCGTGCTCAATACAACTATCTTTAAGTAACCATACATTTGGAAGCTTAGCTACAGAACGCTCATCCGCACTTACTTACGAATAGCTGCACGGCACTATTCGGCCTTACTTCTCTTCTATTATCCATGACCAAGTTATCTCCCAGATAGTCATCAGTCAATACCTCCTTCAACGTAGTTCGGCGGTACGTATACCAACGGGGCTAAGCTAACTGGGACAGAGAAGTAATCCTAGAATTTGATACATTAAACACCAGTTAGTACGAGTATTCGCTGTTATAATTATCCATTATATTAACTACCTCAAGCTCGCCACGCACTCCGCAGCAGGGCTCCAGTGCCCAAAAAGGAGGACAGCAGCAGGATCCAACAATACAGAAATTAATAAATATAATTAGTTAGTTACAAGAAAGTATCACCGCCTTGGAATGATAAAACCAGTTACTCAAGGGTCGCTTGGCAGTTAAATCTGTTAAGATCCGACCACCGGAGCTATTTAATAGTAATTAATCAAGGCTTAGGACTTTCTTGACTCAGTTAGACTTATATTTTAATATAAATAAAGAAAAGCTTAAAAATAAGATTAACAAGATCTTTTTTACGTCCACCTATCTAACTGGAACGGCGTTCAATTGGTTTGAACCATACATCCGCGACTACCAAGAGAAGCCGGTAAGCGAGTAGAATAATAATACCAAGAGAATCTTCACCAGTTATACCAGATTTAAGAAATGTCTCGAATAAATATTCGGAGACATCGACGCAGCACGTAATATTGAACAAAAACTATGGCGACTCAAGCAAACTGGATCAGTATTTAAGTATGCCTCTGAGTTCTTGCAAGTCATCAATCACCTGGACTGAAATGAGAACACCTACATCATATAATTTAAGAAAGGACTCAAGATGGAGATCCAAGAGAAACTTATCTAGTAAAAGTAACTAGAAACATTACAACAAATAATCACAGCGGCAATCAAAATCGATAATAAGTTATACGAGTACAACACGAAATAGAAGAAAGACTGATAGACCAGTGGATTTATATCTTAATAAAACAGCTAACAGAGCTACTAAGCTAATAATAAACAACCAGCACAGCCTAGAAGTCTGGGATACGAGGATCCCTACAAACCAAAATTAATAAAACTGGATATAACACAGCATCAGACTCAACGAAGCGGAGTATCTAAGAAAAAACTTAAAAGATATAAAAAAAACCGCCTATGCTTTAACTATGGTAAAGCAGGCTACCAGTCAAAAAACTGTAAATAATAGTAATAACAGCCTCAGAAGTAACTGAAAGCCATAAATAAAGATTAGTCAGGACCAAGTAAAGAGGCCAGAGGAGTCTATAATACCAATATCAGACTAGCAGGAGTCTGGATAGAAATTATAACACTGTTATAAGATAGTAAGGAACTACGGGCCACATAGTAAAAGTAACTGCTAGTACTAGTAAACAGGACATACCAAGATTAATTAAAATAACAGATTACAATAAATAAGCTAACAATACCACCGGAGCAATAAGAGACCTAAAATAAGATCCACCAACTCCATAAATTATTTAATTAGCCAGCAGGGACTAATAATGATGAGCCAGCTCTAGAGAATAAATACCCCAATATAATTTAGAATAAGTTTGACCTCCTGGACGAAGAGTATAGTACTTAAATAGAAAATCTTGAATCCAGCAAGAAAGAATCCATTAATATATCAGATACTCTGGAAAAACTTTTATCAGAAAATAACGAGAACTGTCCAACACAATAAAACAGTAATAAGAAAAACCAAGAATTAAATAAAAATAATATTACATACTAGTTAGACAGAATTATCACGGAATACCGAACAAACCCGGCATGATTCTATATTAAATTAAAGAAACTCATGCAGCACTGTCCACATTAGAATCTCAGATATTGGGAGGCATGGAACAAGATATAGAAGAAATATCTAGTAAGATACCCCACTTATTTAAGAATATACAAGCACTGCGGACGTGATAACAAGAATTATTACTAACAGTTACACGCGGTTAGCCAGAAGAAGAAAGTATTCAGAGTACACCCACGATATAATAACCCAGGATGCATGTATACACATTTCAAGAGAAAATCTAGATATAAGAGACATAACAAGCTCCCTTAAATCATATACTATACTAATATATGCTCCACGTACCATGACCAGAAGTACATCGCAGGATACAGACCCGAAGTACTAAATATAATTAAAATTAAATAAAAATATTATCTATGTCACAATCTAAACTGTTCATATATAGGATACCGACAACATCCATACCACGAATTCATGCATTGGCTAGCGTGTTACGACGACCAGTGTATAGTACATTACGCCGTAAAAATCAAAGAATCGAGATTTCCAAGAAAATCATCTAAATAAAATAAATCTAATTAGCCAGAACAGCAGTTAGCAGTTACTGAATCAGGGAGGCATATAAAAGTCCAGATAACTATACTAGGTTAAACAGCTTAAGTACTGGTAGACTCTAGTATAACCGGAAATTACATGCACCCACGATTCATACAGCAACTGGGAATATTAGGAAAATAAAAGACAAAGCCAGAACTAATCACAGAATTAAATAAAGAAAATCTGGGAACTCTTATATTAATAGTTAAATCAGGGACCGTACTTATGACAGTAACAGGCCACTTTGAATATATAAATTTCAACATGATACCGCTAGAATAGTATAATATTGTGTTAGAGATTCCATGGCTCAGGAATCACAATCCACAGATTAATTAAAGAATTAACGGTCTCTAATTCACGAATTATAATTGCCCAAGATAATAATAACAAGAACCAGATATGAGATCTGGATCTGTACAGCCCGCTATATAATATAAGGCTGAAGCGAGGACTAAGCAATCTACCGGGAGATTAAAGATACTACAGAAATCTAATATACCAGACATTATAAAAAACTTAAAGAAAAGTAACACCTCAGAAATTATAAAATAGATTTTAGCAGCAATGAAACTATCACAGATTAATGAGCTAATATATCTACCGGGATAAGTACTGGATACACCACAAGAATACTACAAGCTATGCCTAAGTAATATCAACAGAGACTGGAATTATGTATACCAGGCCACAGGACCAGAGAGCCAGATCCAAGAATCTAGATCCAGTAATATAGATCAAGAGATCCAGAACAAGTAAAGACCTGAGCGCAATAACATAGAACTGAGAGAGTTACAAAAACTCTAAACTATAACTAAAAATAACCCGTATATTCCGCCGCAATATAAGAGATTCAAGAATTTATTTAAACAGCCAGAAAAACCTGAATTATCTCAGTATAGAAAATATGACTATACTATTCCCCTTCAGAAAGAAAAAACCCCGGGATACAGGAAGATATACTTGATATTAAAAAAGAAATTATAAATATTACAAGATTATATTAATAACTAATTAGTAAAAGATAATATCAGGCTATCTAAGTCATCTGTAGAATATGAAGTTCTATTCACAGCAAAAAAGAACGGAATCTTGTAATTATACATGGATTATCAACTATTTAATATACTTATAATTAAGAATCGACACCCGCTACCCTTAATCTCAGAAATCCAGGATAAGATACAAGGGGCGAAATAATTTATTAAACTCAATATCACGGATATATACTACTATATACGCATCGCGGAAAGAAAAGAATGGAAAACCGCATTCAGAATAAAATACAGGTATTTTAAATACTTAATTATATTATTCAGGCTAACCAACGCACCCGTAATATTCTAATGATTTATTAATAAGATCTTAGAAGAATATCTTAACAGATTTATAATCATCTATCTAGATAATATCTTAGTCTTTTTAAAAATTGAGAATAAACATGTCAGGCATATGAGACTCGTGTTACACAAGTTATGATTATATCAATTATAATATAAGCTGAAGAAGTATGAATTCTATATATAAGAAACAAAGTTTCTGGGACATTGGATATCTATAGAGAGAGTATATACTGAGTGATTTAAAATATAAGCCATACAGGACTGGCCTCAACCTAAGAATCTGAAGGAACTTCAGCAATTTGTTAGACTAGTCAATTACTATCAGCGATTCGTGGATAGATACGCTATCTATATAACACTGCTGTTCGAGCTCATGAAAAAGACGCAAGAGTATAAATAGAAAGAACTGCAGCAGCGTGTGTTTAAAGATATTAAACACTAATTTACCACGTCACCAGTGCTAGTGCAGCATAATCCAGAAAAGGAAACTATTATCAAAACCGACACATCGGACTACGCTATTGGCATGTATATAACGTAGCCAGGAGACAACGGAAAACCCAGACTAATTATATTTTATTTAAGAAAGTTAGTTCAGGCAGAACTCAATTATAATATCCATAATAAGAAATTACTAGCTATAGTAATAATATTCAAGCAATGGAGAGTCTATCTCAAAAAAGTAAAACATATTATTATTATAAAAATAGATTATAAAAACTTAATCTATTTCACAATAACCAAAGAATTAACCAGAAGGCAGGCAAGATAAGCAGAAGTTTTATCATAGTACAACTTCCGTATTATACACTGCAAGGAAACAGAGAATGGACATACAGATATATTAAACTGCAGACCAGATTATAAATTAAGGAAAAAGATTATTAAACCAGCTATCTTAAAATAGAATAAAGACAGATCAATCAGCTATAATAAGACTAATCTCGCAGTAATACTGGAGATCGGCAGTAATCTGATTAAACAATTAGCTGATACTACCAAGACTGATAAGATATTCCAGAAAATGAGCAAGAGCTTACCAGATAAAATTATTATTAATAAAAAAAAATTAGCCTACTTTTACAGACTAATCTTTGTGCCAACTAGCATGAGAACAGAAGTCGTGATTATATATTATAATAAACTACTCAAAGGTTACCTAGGAATCGAGAAAACCACGGAATTAATTACCAGGAACTATTATATTCTGAACCTAAGATAAAAGATACGCGATTATATTAGATAATACGAGACATATATCAGGAATAAGCCCGCGAGGCACCAACTTTATAGATAAATACAAGTATAAAAGGCACCACAGCAATTATAAAAATAAATAATAATTGACTTCATTGGGCCATTATCTGAATTAAAAGAGTATAATACTATTACAGTCATCACTGATCGCTTTACTAAATATATTCATCTTGTACCAAGCAAAACAATAATAATAGTAATACAGATAGCAGAGCTATTCTTAGAGAATATTATTATAAACCACGGGATGCTAAAGTATATTATATCAGACAGAGATAAATTATTTATCTTAAAATTCTGGAAATCACTCGCAGATCTCATAAGAATTGAAAAATAAATAACAACGGCTTATCATCCTCAGACAAACGGACAAATGGAAAGGGTAAACCAGACAATCAAGCAATACCTGAGATATTATATTAATTATTAACAGGATAATTAAACAGACCTGTTGCCTATAATACAGTTTTTATACAATAATACCAACTATTCAACTATTGGAGTCTTACTATTTTATACTAACTATAGTTACCACCCAAGATTCTTGGAAACACCATTAGGAAAGCAACCAGTTGTTGATATAGCTGAAGATATTATCATATTTATGGGACATATGCACGCCCAGCTATCCTGAGATATCGAATTCATGAATTTACAGAGTAAGATCTACTATAATTACCGACACGGAAAGAAACCTGACCTAAAGAAGGAAAAGAAAGTATTCCTACTTTATAAAAATATCAAGATAAAATAATTAAGCCAGAAACTTGACCACCATAAACTAGGACTATTTATTATCAAAGAAAGAAAAGAACCAGTTAATTATAAATTAAGATTACTGAAATTAATAAATAAAATTTATCCAGTATTTTATATCTCATTATTAGAACCCGCACCAAAGAACGCTAGAATCGCAGAAAATATAGAAATCAATAACAACACCGAATAAGAATACGAAGTCAAAAGAATTCTAGACTACAAGAAAATTAGCAATAAATCACATTACTTAGTGAAATGGGAAGGGTATAATATCTCAGAGAATATATAAAAATCTATTAAGAATTTAACAGGCTGTCACCGGCTTGTGGAAAAGTACTACTAACAGACAAGTCAAGATTCGCCCAGAAGAAAGAAGAACTAACTAACTGAATTAAACTAGGATTATCTAACACAGCAGTAAATTAAACAGCATCATACTCATCAGCTAGATACTTCAATTCCCGGAGATTCTCGGCGCTTGGAGGATCCTTACCATTCAATAAATCTAATATATTCAAGTCGTGATCCAGCATCCGACCACCATAATTCTTAAGAAACTTTCGATATTTTCGCAGGTATTTTATTTTCATAAATAATTACTTAATCTGCTTTTCAGTCTCTTTGATCTCTTGAGCTATTTTCTCTTCATCGCGCTGAAATCTATTCTACTCAGAATCACTGTGGAAACATTTCTTGCACTTACGACCGCGACGAGTGCAGGCCGCACAATTTCGGTTTTTAGAATCTATAAAATAAGAAAGACTGTGGAAATCATATCAAGTGCAAGGGAATTCGACCTGGACACTATTACAGATAATCCGGTCAGCTTGATAATAACATTTCTTGTAACGGTTACGCAGAGGCATGATGATTTATCCTGGAAGAAAGAGAAACTGAAGGATCTAGTTAATATATACAAGGAAACACGCATCTTTATATTTCTTAAGAACAAGAAATCTTGAAAGAGGAAAAGTGATATTACAGACCCCTGCTAGTTAACCTGCTAGTAAGGCGGACTTACCAGGCAGAAAGCATCGATAAGAACAGCGCTCAGGCAAAACCAAACTATTATTTAATATAATTACAGATTACTAATACGACGCCCGAAACGGCCTCGCACCACGTGACTACGGTATGTGAACCAACACATGGTATACAACATACCATCATGGTCTACAACTACTATACTGGTACACGACAGACCCGATGGTATACGATATAGTATACAGAGGATAGAATATATAAGAACACTCTCTTATATACTTAGTTAGTTCTATTCTTCGTGCTCAATATAACTGTCTTTAAGTAACTATATGTTTGGAAGCTTAGCTACAGAACGCTCGTCTGTACTTACTTACAAATAGCTGCGCGGCACTATTCGGCCTTACTTCTCTTCCATTGTCCACGACCAAGTTATCTCCCAGATAGTCATCAGTCGATACCTCCTTCGACGTAGTTCGGCGGTACGTATACCAACGGGGCTAAGCTAACTGGGACAGGGAAGCGATCCTAGGGTTTGACAATAGAGTCCTTGGAGGACTACTTCAAGATAATTTAAAAAAAAGTTCTTCCAGTCTACTAGCATATGATTAGTAAACCAATGGAAGGATTTTTTGATATTATTTATTAAGCAGATCTCTAATGACCTGAGTCACAGGAAGCAAGGAAGATAAGAGAAGAATAATATAAAATCATAATCTGCTTAAATTATTACTTATTATTCTTCTAATAAATTCTTGAAGTAAAAGTATATTCTTTTATATATAATTTATTTACTATAATAAACCTAACAGAACTCCCTTTCATCCCTGATATATTCAAGAGGGGTGTATAGACACATACTGAAATAGTAGAAATATTGAACCACTAGTCAAATATAAGCATGAATAAAAGTAAACAAGAGCCAGTTTATTAATATAGATTAATAATTTCTGAAGTCTTATAATAAATTATCTTTATATAATTACTGATATATAAAAGAGAGACCTGTTGCAATTTCTCCATGCTAATTAGTAAGAACTAAACCGTCAACTTTTTAAATATATATAGCAGATAAATGAAGCGAAATGCTCTATTAACGCATGATAGAGATTCGAGGGAGCTATACTATAATATATATATAGTAATTATTTCCAGAAGCTCTGTAGAAAGATATTTAAGAGACAATGATGCACCTTTCATTATAATACCTATGTAATATGACCTGAAAGTACTGCAGTGTATGGCGAATCAATAAAAACAAGTGACCATTGCTAAGAGTTAGAAAAAGTATAAAAATAATTATTAAGTATATTTATTATTTCGGTTTCCTGATTATTATATTATCATTGTCAGATCCTTGAAGGTGGGCTAAGTACGGACCGGTATGTGTAAGCCCAAAATCAGCGTGGCAAGCTGTGGATACTGTCCCGATAATCTAGTTTAAAATAAATATAATTATACCAGGTATAGCTCCCTCCTTATAACTGTGCGATTTAAATGCTATTTCCTAAAACTAAAGTAAATTATTTTCTGTATTTCAGTTAACTTATACATACAGCTATGCAAGTTTCCACTCAGACCAGTAATCTAAAGGAGACAGTAAATCCCTTATTAATATAGTAGAATTATAATTAATACAGTTTTTTGGATTAGTTTCTTACTAAGAATCTATTATTACTCTCTATCAGACTTCCAAGAACAGCCTCTCAACATGTATCCAGGATTAGGAAGATACAGGGACTAGAATTAGATTTAATATATAAGTCTTCTTCTGTTTTTCTCCATCTTTATTTCTTAGTATAGCAGGAATATAAAGTCTTTCTTCCTGTGACTTCTAATATTCCCGTGAGATACAACATCTCAGGCACCAGATATTACCTTTTAATAAGTTTATTAAATATTATACAGAAAATTAAGTCTTAACTTATTATAATTATCCAGTATCTTTATTTCCTCAAGCGTCTCTCTATTATTAAAGCAGCTAAAATTCAGGAGCAGAATCTAAAATATATACCTAGCTATTATATATTCTCTTTTATTGTTGATTATACTATGAAGACCATACATATGGATTGGAATACTATTAATAAACGGAAGTAAATTAAATACCAATAGCCGTATCTCTGAGAGAATTAACAAGCTCGGCAATGATTATTAATAATCTTAAGATTAAACTTTAGGATTCTTCTTATATCCAGCAAGACATTGGAACACAAAGTATATAATTTAATTATATTTTTACAATCCCTGACACACTTAACTAATGATGAATCCCAGAAATAATGCTAGTATCATAGAAAATTATCTTATTTTTATCGTGAATAAAATAGTTATTAAGTGGATAAGAATAACCCAAGATCTGTATTTTCTTGATAAGACGGCCCGAAGTATTCTGAATAATTACAAGTCTATATTCATGGCTGATATAGATCTTGTAGTGGCTGAGATTAATAAAATTCTTTATAATCAGCTATAGCTATAACTCAGGAAAAAAAACTCTGATTATTCTTCCAGGTTATTAAGCAGCTGTGCAAGTCCTTTAAATATTACAGAAATCTTCAGTAATCTTTTACCAATATTTCCAGGTAGTGGAGACATATTCTGTGGGCATAGAAGTAGTAAACTTACTGATTCTTAAAGATCTCACAGTTTAAACTTACATGTATATATAATTTTGCATTCAAACTAATACACATTACGAGACTTTCTGGATAGTGATGGTAGCAACTATTATATATTTAGATTTATATTTTTGTTCTTTATTTTACTTCCCCTTTCCAAAATTTGAATATAGACTATAGTAGAATTGACAAAAACAGTACATAGATCTTGTATTTTAAGATTTTTTAGATCCTTCTGACACAGGTGCTGTTTTCGAAATTGCCAGGTATAATATATCTATTAATAAATTACTCTTCTAATTGCAGCAAGTGAGGCAGCAATCCCACTATAAATCAGTATACTAAGATAAGAAATCAAGCGGTAGCTATCTATATACTAAGGAAACCTAGTAGAAACGCCTTTTCTAAATATATTAGCTTATTAAATACATACAAAGGACCGTTTCTCGTACTTAAAGCTATTACAGCTACCATAGAATTATACAGGTAGAAATTTAATTCAAAAAAGCTTCTTTAATAAACTTCATCTATTAGCATATTCCAGATTCTTATTAAATACTTTCCACGACACATTATAAGGTGATATGAATACCAAATATACCTTTATTATACTGTATAAATACAGGTCCATGCGGTACCGCTGATTCTAAGTCTAGATACTAAAAACATCTTTAATTTCTCTGATTAATGAAAAGTCTTAATATCTAATTAAATTAAATTCATATTCTTATACCTGATCGAGCCCGCTGTATAAGATACTAATTACGCAGATATTTTATTAATTAAAATAAAAATATGATCCTGAACGCCTCAGATCCTCCCAACCCGCAGCAAGCATATGAAACAACGCTTTCTGCGGCGTAGAAAGATCATTGCCACAGCTAAATATATAACTAAAATATCAGAATCAGAGTTCTATATAATCAAACAAGTGTTATAACTAGCTAACTAATTATCTACAAGCTATTATCCTCTATCTTATTCTTCTTTCATGTTCCCGCTTCTTATATATTTATTCTTTTTAATGTGCGTATCCATCCCTGGTTAACTCTGTACGGGGCGTGTATGGATCTGTCTATTTAATATCTTCAGCGCCTATCCCATAGTCCTCATGGTCAGAAAAGTATCAAATATATCAGATATCATTGAAGTAAATTAGACAAGATTATACAATTAATAAGCTTATTTAATTTATAGTAATTTCAAATTATATTTAAAGTACTAATATTTTTTTCTATATTAAGCCCCAAGAGATTTAGGTAGTATTACTCTGTCTTTACCAGTCTCATAGTTATTTTAACTAAGATATTTTTTATCTTATAAAATATCCCAGTTATCTGCTGTTTAAATTTTAATAGAGCTTGTCTGGATTTTTTATACCATTGCAGCTCAGCCTTGAGGTAGCTCACCTCATAGGTGAGATTATTTAATTATTATTAGAAATTTATAAACGACTGTTTAAACAGCTGGAGACGGGAAGACAGTCTTTTAATATTAGACAAAGTGCCTCCATGACGGCGAATATAATTATTAATTAGTATTATTTCCTCTGAAATTAAATATAGCGGTCGAGAATCACTTGTGTTCATTATAAGAAGATATTGCTCATGAAAAAATAGATAAAGACTATAGTTAAAAGAAAAGTCTAAAAGACGGGAGATATTCTATATAAAGTTAATAAATATTCTATGAATATTATAGCAGGCCGTAATATTTACAACATACTCTATCATAGAATTAACTAATAATAGACTTATATTAATCTAGCAGTCTGCTTAATCTTTATTATAGCCTTACTTAATATTTACACTCCTTTTTCTCTGCCACATATACAGCATGGAAGAGTTAGAATTCTTGAGAACCTTTAAATTAAACTTATACAGGATTAGAAAAACCACCTAAAAATCAGGTAATTTAGTATTATACATGCTTCTATTTATACTTTAAAAGAAATTTCATCTCTCTTCTATCTAACTAGATGGCCGTAATGCGTAATAACATGTAGTAAGAGTTTATATATCTATCAGCAGCTTCCACTCTTGCAGTTAAGATCAGTTACATCATTTCCATAGATTTATATATATGTTAAAGAGACTTTACTCAGTATATATTTATATTAACAGATTTAAGGGCTCTATCTACTATAATATTATTATATAAATATTTATAGCAGGAGCTCTCATGATTTAAAATTTACAGAGAACTACATAATCCTAGATTTCAGAATATATCAGTAAACTTGGTTATGGAATAAAGTAATAAGATATATTCAAACTTCTTCTATCTATTTCTAGTAAAACATGTTTGACTTTGAATAGTTCTCAAGTTATTCAATAGTATCTTTAATACCAGTATTAACTTCTTCAGATAATGCCTGGCATAAGCTCTTTATAATATCATTCTTTGATTCCAGGATTAAATGCAAGTTAAATATCATAATACGCTATTGCTTATTCTCTAACAGGAGTTGTTGTGTATCAATAAATTTAATATCAGAGTCTAGATTCTTACTTTCTCCGCTCAGCAAGGCATGATTGACTGACGAAAAAGATACGAAACATAAAGCCATTTCCCATATTTTTATATATTCTAATTCAAGAATACAGTGGAGAGTCTTGTTATCCTCTATAACATAACTCAGTTTTAACTCTGATTATATTCATATATGCTCAACTTCGCAGAGTCTGCCTTCTAAATCAGAATAATGGTTAATAAACTGCCGGTAGATTGCTCTATTCTAATATATTTCTAATTCTAGCTGATCCTGGTATCTTAACACCGCTTTGTTCTGTCTTATAAAGTTGAAAAGCATACTGATATTCTTTTTAACAGTTATTCACGGTCTTTTATATTAAACATTAACTGAAGAATGACTTACCATGTGCTTCCATTAGACCGAATAATCAGGTATTTTACTCTTGTCAGGAGTTAAACATATAATCAAACATAATATACAGAGCTATGGCTTCTGGCTTCTTATTCTCTCTGTAGTTTTTTTATCACAACTTTCACTTATAAATCATATAAGTCTTCTTGTATTGATGGAGCCTCTTGTAGAAGTCTGTTCTGGACCAACAGGTAATTATACAGTGACAAAGATTATAGAAAACAGCGTGCCACGCCTTAAGTGGCGTGAGACTGTGAGTGAGAATAGATAAATATAACTGAAATAATATAAGTCCAGCCTAGCTAATAATCTGCACAATACAGAGTTTAGTTAGTAAGACATCTGCCTACATGGCTGTACAAGGTAGGAATACTCGCGCGGCTTTTCCACGCATGTAATATAATTTAATTTTTTAATTAATTAGTAAAACCTGTTAGGATAATTACTCCCCCTAGCCATTCTTTGATACAGATGGAGAATCTCAACTTCTAGCCGATTTCAGTGGCACTATTACATATTAATTACTGAGTAACAGTCTGCCCTACCTATAATCTTATCTAGGAATGCATTGATTCTAAGAATAAATAGTAATTCTATAAGTCATTTTCTTAACCAGACCATGGATTATGGCTACCTGTTCCAGTGAATACCGGTGGGGCTAGCTAGAAAATATGCTAACTGATCTAGAATAATTACTTGGAAAATTATATTATAATAAAGTTCCATGCTCACCGTATTAATTTATCCCGGTACCTGGTTGTCGGGACAGGCCGGTTGAACTCTATTTACTGTAGTTTTTATATAATATACCAGTAGGAGAGGACCTCCCTGTTATAAAGATATTCTATTCTAAAATCTTTTTTTAATTATTTTATTTATTTTTTATTTTAAATTCTTTCTTTTTCTTTTTCCTGTATTTTTTAGCAGCATGCATATCATTATCTAATTCTTTATGTTAATCTTTTTACTGTCCATGGTCAGTACTGGAGGATATTTTATTAAAGAGGAACAAGTCTAAGAGCAGACTAGAAAAAATAAACTTAAATTTTTATACAGATAATATTATATAGCAGGTGATAATTAAAAACAGCAGATTTTACTCTAAATATTAAATAATATTATATACTGTAGGCATATCAGAGATCACCCGAGAGATATATTATATAAATAGCTATAAACAGTCATTTCCTGAGAAGCTTCTATGAATTAAATATCTTAATTAATTAATAATATTTTTCATCCTCTCCCGTGTCTAGTACTTTATTTCAAGAAGATCACCCAACTCTCCAGAGAATTTAATTATCATGGCCATCAGGATATTTATCTGCTAAGTCAGAAAATCTAATCTTTAACTTATATCAACAACACATGTACCCTGGCACATAGTTTCCCTATATTTTAGTCAGTAAGTAAGGTTATAATAATATAATTAAAATTCTTTATCCAGTGTATTATACGCACTGAAAATTATTATTATCTTGTTAGTAAGTATTTCTTAGTCTAGCTGTAATAGTACTTACTCTAATCCTTTATTAACTGATCTATTTATTCGTTCATTAATGGCTAGAAGTTAATCCAGAAGGTCATATACAGATAGTAAAGACTCCCGCGATAGAGATAGTTCTGGCAGAAGAGCTACTATATTACTATATATATCCAGTCTTTATTCTGCCAGAAGATTATCTATAGTAATAATATCAAATCCGCTGGTCTATATATCTAGTATAATATCCTGAGATATAAGAAGAATATCTTAGGATTAAAAATTAAAAATATTTATATTATAGATTATATAGTATTCATCTTACAGAGAACTCAGCCGTTTCTAAGTAATATATAATCCTGTTAATATAGAATCTAAGCTACTAGCTTTATCACCATAGATTACAGATTCTAATAAATATGCCGGATCTCTCGTTTTTCTTACTGGCTGATATGGGATTATTTATTAGGCTGCTATTAGGTATCTAGCATAGGCAAGTATAGATAAGCGAACCTCCAGAGTATTATTATAGTTCTTAATTCAGAGCTTTATTTTAAATACACATTAGCTGAATTCATGTTATTACACGGGTTATAGGCGTGATAATTTCCCCACTTAGATTTTAAGCTAGGCTGAGTCAGTCATCCAGCAGTTAATTTTATTATCAAGTCCAGAATAAAATAAATCAACCACTCTATTTCTGCATTCTATCCTGGACTATCGGACTCAGAGACTGAGGGATGCTTATACAGGTAAATAATTATAACAAGAGACTACTTATCCATGAGATATATACTTTCTAATACTGGGTTACTTCAAAAAGGACGCGATCAGCTGAAAATAAATAAAATAAAATTAGATATCTATCTAATTCTATAAATATAAGTATACAGATATATTCTCGAGTAAATTGTACAGTGTTGTCTTGGACTATAATTCAAATAATAAGCATGTAATATACTAAGAATATTAGCTGGTTGAATGTTGGGCTTACTGAAAATAACCGGTTTATCATCTATAATCATAATTAACTGAGTCATATCCTGCGGATATTATTAAACTTTATTAGCCAGATATCTTCTCTATGTCTCTTCCTTAGAAATATAACAAAAAATAAAGCGCTTCAATAACTTTTCCCGCGGAATAACATTGGAAAACATAAATCAGGCTGTGCTATAGGCCTATAATATAATATCTTATCACTAGAATTATCTAATCTTATTTTATTTACTAATAGAAATCCACAGCTTAATCCTCGTCCCGGACGGCGGCCTGAGGTTGGAGTTAATCATCCAGTTATATAAAAAGTTATAACCGCACAGGCAGTTCTCCATGTTATTTAATATTAGTTAATATTTATCTTTACAGATACTATCTGCATATTTACCAATAATTTCTCTAATTTTTCAGACCTTATTAAATTCCTGATATTATATTTAAATAATCTGTTAACGTTCTCTCTACCGCCCGCTGTACGACCGCGTCTAGTAGTCGTTTTTTCCAGTGGAGTAGTCGGGTCAAAGAAAATAATACTAATTAAGAAGTTATATAATTAAAATAACTAAACCAGCCCATGGTCTATAGAAGCAAGTTTTTCTTCTATTAATATGATTCAGGTGGGAGATATTAGATTATCTGAAAAAACAAGACATGAATATCTCCGGGTGTTATTCCTGGGCCAGCTTACTGATATATAAGAAATCTGTTAAGATTATTATATACAGTTCACTGCTCTTCATCTGGTTGGCCTATTTCAATCAACCCTAGAATATATAATAACTTATATCAATCAACTCTTCAACTTTATCTGGACTATAAGAGAATACTGTAAAATATCTTTAAATATAATAGACTACCTGGCCTATTACTGTGAAGTCAGGCTGTCTGCTGGTTATACTTATAATAATCTAATACTAAGTATTACTTCTGCTCTTCTTATAGATTTCTATATACCTGGAACAGTTGGTAAGACAGTGCCCCTGCAAAATCTCCACGTAAGTAAATTTAATATTTATTATAAACTATGAATCCAGAAAGATTTTTCGTACATTATACTGAGACTTATTTTTTTATAAAATATATTCATCTACACAGTACGCCTCATTTAAAGAAAAAGAGAAGCAGGTAGATATAATTAAATATAATATAATCTATCTATTCAATAAACTGGAGTAAGAATTAATAGATTCAGTAACTTTTTATAAAAAAAAGCTTTTATCCTATTATAACTAATTTTATCAACTACAGTTAATCTATATTTATTTATATTATCTTCTTTATACTACTTAATATTCTTTGTCCTGTAACTACATAATATGTGACATTTACGCCCAGGTATTCGGAAGACCAGCTTCAGATATAGAGTACCAGTTTACAATTACTGAATATTTGTACTGCCTCTATTAATCTTTATTAGTGATTGATGTACTTTCTTCTACTATAAATCCAATAATACTTATAATTAATAGAGACGGGGTTCAAGGTGTTATTCCGCTTGAATTTTTTATACTTATATAGAAGAGCCTTAGTCTATCTTACCTAATATAAAAGCTGATTAATCTCGGAATTAAGACCAGCTCAGATTAGTAGATACTAGTTTAATATATATTTTATACTATCATGGTTAATAGAAGTAGGGGAACTCAGCATTCTAGGACTTTTAAAAATAAGATAAAATATTCAGACATATATTATAATATTTATAAGTCTAGCACAACGGATTTTTAATTATTAATATAATTCTATATTTTCCTAATTTCATTTAATCTTCTATATCTATAAGTGGCTTCTGTGACTTCTTTATAATAATTACTATGATAGCTATGTCTTTGACTTGGCTCTAATGGAGGCCTTTAGAAAACAGATATATCTATTTAATTCTAAAGCTCAACTATCTTCCAAACCAACAGTCTCAAGTACTAAAGTAGAAATCATTACTGCAAGTATTACTAAAAACACCTGCTCTTTTATTTTTAGCAATTTCAACGGCCACGAGATTATAAAAGAAAACAGTGACTGTAAAATCTGTAAATTTAATATTATTCATCCAGTACAGGCTGGCCTTGAACCAAAAACTTGGAAAGCGTACATTACCTAAAAGCAAAGTGATCCCAATACTGATTATCTTTATATATAGTACTAGAGCCACAGCAGCAGCGCCTTTGTAAGTTCTATTAGATATTACTAATATATATCATTAATATTAATATAGTCTTTATCTGCCTGTTTATATCCAAAATATTAGCTCTTTCTAAGATAATAGGCTCACAGATAATTTTATTACTGATATTACTTGTTATTTATACTATTATATATAATCTATATATAAGTAACCTGCCCGATTTTTATCTCTCAGTACTAGGAAAATGAGTTAACCTCCCGACAAAATATTCCAGTTTTATTATATATTTAAAGATAGTTTTTTCTAGCGGGGTTTCAATACCTGGATATCTTCCATGGATACAGAGCCTAAGTGGCAGGCAATAATCAGCTATATAAATATTAATTAAAAAAAAATCTATACTTACTTTAATATACAGCTACAAGATATTCCCGATTCTATTAACAGTATTAAAAACATGGATGAATATCGCAATCTAGTTATTCTTTAAACAGGCAGTGCTAGAGTTGCTAAAAATATTACTATTAGATAACTAGTTACTTGATTTTACTTCGTCTTAGATCTCGCATCTGAAACAAATACAATACCGTTCTAGTACCATGGTATGATCCGGTATAAGAGAAATATAATCTATATAATAACCGCTCTCGAGCGTCTCTGGTCCTAATAAATTGACTTTATAACTGATAGTAATGCCTTGGACTATTTTAATAATATTAAGAATATTTACTCTTCCTGTAAACAGTACTGTAAGCCAGTTTCTATTCTAGTATATTACTTAAAAGAGTCTGTGAGCATCTGTTTACAAGCTGACAGACAGAGACACTAAAGAATAAATAGATTTCCAGAATATATATAGTTGATTATTACAAAATAAGAAATATGCGCGGCATTTAGTTAAACTATATATAATTGCCCCACTGCTGCAACCTGCTCCAAGTATGATTCCTACGAAATCTCACTTCGAAGCAAGCGCAGAAAACAGGATTCAGAATTACTCTACAGTGACCAGAAGATCAAGAAAGTTTATATTAATATAAGACAGTTTCAGGCGGATTAATAATTAACAGAATAATCAGTCTAACTCAGAGCAGAAATTATAGTAAAACTATTAATTTTATATAAATAAATTATTATTTTAAATCTAGACTTTTTTTTTTTTTTTTTTTTTTTTTTTTCTTCCTGTTATTTTCTTACACCATGCTTCTAGTAAAGGGGCTAATAGTGGTTCCTGCTAGAACCAGGATATTTAGTCAGATCAAAGCCCCACGCTATTACTTGGATATTATAAAGAAACTGCACTTGGAATAATTCTGGTACTAGTAAATATTATTATCCAGACTCCTTTTCCTCCGCCCTGCTGACATGGGAGGGCCAGACCCAGGCAAATCTGACTGTAATAAATTCTAGAAGCAGAAACAAACACTAATAAACAAAGTATATAAGATAATAGAGTTATGCTATACCAATATTTATCTAATCATAGAACATTCTAGAGGTACTATTATATTTAACTCAGTAGATAATAATTCTTAGCTACTACTAGTAGAAAGTTCAGTATGATTAAGTCTTATAATCAGATAAGAATTTATTACTAAAATTATATACTAGCAGATTTAATATATCCTGCTATTGAATGAGACGTTCTTCATATGAATCCAAAATAAATATCTAAGAAATAAGCTAATATAATAATATTAGTTTATCTAATACTGAGTCGAGCTGAGACAACTATTTTTAGAATCATAGATAATATTTTCTATAGAGAATGAAAGTCAGACTTTATCCACGCAGAATATTTAATAAAATTTAATTAATTATTAAAGATAATATTCATTATTACTTTATAATACGGGTCTGCGGCCGAGTAACATTAGATCAAAAGCTTTTTTATAATAATTACAGACAGCAAGAGATTATATAGTAGTTTTATCAGAATATCTCAAAAAGAATATATGTAATTCATGGAATGGAATTCAGATGATATATATTGGGAAGTATACCAGGCAGAGAATATAATTAGACTAGTAATTATTAGATCCCAAGATATTCTGTAATACAAAAGCAATTTCTATAGAACTAAAGTCTAGATTATACTACTCCATTTTCGAAGTCTAGAGAATCACCCGCTAATATTAATCTAATACTAGCTAAGCTGAGAACATTAAAAAGACTGTATAAAAAATAAGAATTACTTATAGATTTTAAAGATCTAAGATAGAAGAGCACCTATCTAGAATAAATAATAAAAATTATAAATATTAAAAAGTAATATATCGTAAGCATCTTTCATAATATATCTATATATTCCTGGCAGTGGATGATATTCATAAAACTTTCTAACAGATCCGTTTAAAAGAAGTACTGGGACTGAGAATTAACCTCTCTAAGGTATATCTTAAAATTAATAAACTAATCTAATATTTATAGAAAATTAATAATAGTTCTCTTTAACTTCTCTTTGAGAAACATCTCAGTAAGTATTCTGTGGATATGTATAAGCAGTTATGCCAGGAAGTAGGAGAAAGCTTCTATATTATTTAATCAGAAACTACTAATAAAGTACTATACTAGTACTGCCCATCACTACTAGTCTTGGTACTGAAACTGACTATATAATTGCTAGAAAAATGTCCAACTAAGTCTCAGTAATCGGATGCAGACACTACAGCGGGAAAATACAGAGCTTATTCAAATACTAGCAAATTAGATAGAATAAGTATCGTTATTACAAGATAAGAAAATGGTTATAAAAAAGAAGATTTACATCCAAAAGTCTATTATTACAAAGATTTAATAGATAATAATTCATCTTCAACAAGATATCCAGCAATGGATAGCAGTAACTAAATACTACTAACTAAGATATATATACTGTTCTGAAGCCTTGAAACAGATTATTATCTCTTTACAGGTACTTAAGTCTATAATAAATTTGCCTCAGTTTACTTAAGAATCCAGTAAAACATATAAATAAATTATATTATTGATATTAAAAGATTATACTGCATATTTATATTTCTGTAAAAAGTACCGTAAATATTATAGATATAATTATAAGATAGAATAATGATAAAGAACCAGATAATGCCGCTGCTAGTTATAAAATATATGATTAAAATACTGTCATGGTTTCTGTACCAGAAAAAATGAAGCTGCTAGGACTTTTCTCAGGAATTAGTATATATATAAAGAGTGATATAATATAGTCAGCGTTATTATTATACTGTTTAAATACTAGTTATATTATAGTAATAATCAAGTCTTTGCACTGTAGGCTTTGCAGTCCCGGTAGTTCCGAGATAGTAGACTGCATAGTTATACTCATCTTTGCGGTTATATAATAGTAGTAACTGGTACAGAAACTCTTTTAATATATAATTTATAGAATACAGTGAATTGAGACTTATTACATATAGAAGGAGATAGATATCCTTAAAAATCTAAATATATCAGTTTCAGAATAAACAAGCCAAGATTACTGTGTGATTTATTAATTTTTATATAATTTTAAATTATATAATAGAGTATGCTAGACAGTTATCTATTACTTTTAATATAACTGCGTGTCTTTTTTGACAGAGGATACTCAGTACTATATAAAATAAATATATTCATATTATATAGTAAAGAGTTATTGGAATATTATAAACATTAATATAGAGTACTCAGCATCTATCTAACTTTTCTATTATTAGATACTAGACTTTGAATATCTTTGCTATCAAGACTATGAGATCTAAGAAGAAGAATCAGAAAGCTTCCTGAATAAAGCCTTATTAATTACCACAGTAACAGAATTCTATTACAGATAATGATAATTATGAAAGCGGTGACAATGTTAACAGCAGTCATATCTACCAGAATAACCAGAATAATTAAGACTATCAGGACGAACAAGGCAGCCAGAATAGCCAGAAAAACTTAGAAATAATAAATATAGAATTTACAGAGAGCTCTGATAATCAATCTCTAACTACTATAATATGCCGTCGCAAGAAACCCGGGATATCAGAGTAGATTAATAAAATCAGAAAAGGGTTCTATACAAAATATAATAATTAAATTAAAACTGAGTTTCAGAGACATGATCCTCAATTTTTGAAGATTAAATCACTGATTCGACAAGCAAACCGGGCTATTCGTGCAGAGAATAAAAAATATAATATAGATATGGAGCTTGGAACTATATCTGAAAGCCACTATAACTTGACATAGAGATAATAGCAAAAGCTTAGAGAGCCGGGAAGAATCAATGGTTTAATAAGATAAAAATAGATATTATTTAACAGAATACAGAATCTTTTTTACCAGTTTAATAAATAGAATCAACTTTCTCTGGAATGGAACTTTTCCTGTAAATATGCAGAGGAGCAATTTGATCCCCGACCAGCAGATATAAAAGAATAGCTTAATTCTGATATAAATTTGGTATTTTCATACTCTGATTCTGAGTCTGAATCAGAGGCTGAAACTGAGAATAGTCTTAATGGACTAGAGCTTTTAGAAATCAGAATACAAAAAGAGTACAGTATCTTATCATATAATAAAGTACTATACTGATAGTTAATGGAAACTGGCAGTCAGATTTTTATTTAGTATAGAAGTAGATAGTACTCTATTTATCGGATTCACGCGGGCTTTTCACAGCCATAAGATAAATAAACCATAGAACAGGTCTTGTAGATGATTCCTGGAACTATGACTAAAGAATATGAGGATATCACAGACTTCAAGAAATTAGTTTATATAAAGTTTTATAGGAATATTCAAGATATTCTCGGCGTGGGTTAGAAAGTCTCTGAAAATAATAACTATAAATAATATATTACTATGCTAGAGCTTCGGCTAAAGAAGAAGATATATTCCCATACCAGGATTTTAATAAAATGGGCGAATGGTCAAGTATTATTGGAAAGACAGGAATTCATAAGACAGATTACTGCTAGTAATAGCTTGTATAAAGACTGGATTATCTATGCTAAGACTCAGGAAATAGAAAGGGCGTACTGGGATTATAACCCGGAAGACTACAGCAACCCCGAGAATTACAGTAATAGAGCTATTATAAATAGCAACTCAGATTCAGCTATCTCAGGATTCTTTTATAACAGCCCCCGGACTTAACAAGCCAATGTCTCCCGCTCGAGGAAGTATTATGGAAGAATAAAATAATCTAAGATTAACTCTAATTTTTTAAATAATGATCCTGCGGGTTCCGCAAGTAATAAACTCAGATACAAGAATATTAAGATATAAATTAGCCTTCTAACAAAGTAATTAAAGAGATTGCAGGCCGGCAGGCATTATTAATAGATACAGTTAATCTAAAACAAGCAGTAACCGGTAATCTAATAGATTTATAGCAGATTTCTTAATAGTAAAGTCTTGTTTTATAATTTCTTTTGAATATACAGTTTAGATAGCTACTAGAAAAAGACAATTACAGATGAGACTGGTAATATTAAATAAAGATTAATATTATTCTTTAAACTATATTACTTTTCTAAGTCCAAAACAGACGTCGTAATAATCAATCAAAAAATATCCTAAAACTCTAGCAAAAATCAGAAGAAGTAAACTAAGTACTAGTAGATCTAGTTATTCTAGATATATTATAGATCTCTTTGTAGTAATATTTTTATTATAGAATATATGCATGAATATATCTTCTTAGCCCGATAGCTATAAAGAGAGGTATTAAGCCCAGTGTTTTATAATTTCTTATTTATCTTATATATATCTAGGTAATATATACAGCTACTCTGAATAAGCCTACTAAATACGAGAGTTTAAGACTTCATAATCTTGGTCTATGGTAATGGATCAAACCATAGATATCAATCACAGGGATATAGTATATGTACTGTACTTCAGACTTATATATATATATTAATTAAATTATTAATCTAGTACTTAGTAATAGTTGTCCCTCATTCTTACAGACATATATAATAATTTAATAATAGTAATATAATTATGAGCTGAGCGTAATATAACAGGGACTTCATATATAAAGCCTGTAGTACAGGTATGATCCAGAAGATTAATACCTATATTATTCTGGTAGATAATCTGGTAAAACTTATTACTTAATTAGTTGGGAGCACGCGTGAGCTGAAGAAAACTGAATAACAAGCCAGAAATAAGTTCAGAAATCTGGTGAATGGCTCTGGGCGCCTTATATCATGAAGTACTAAAGGCCATAATTAATTAGATATATAGAAAACTCTGAATAAGACTTATCTTTGTTCTTTATTTATATAATATTAATATTAGCATGCTCAATCATACTCAAAAAGAAGTTATTTATAAATATTTATTATATATAATATCTATAAATTTTCTTAATAAACTCTCTTACTGATTCAACTCTTGGCAAGCATGAAGAATAATAGTTAAATCTCTAATAATAAAATATTTTCTTACTTAACAATGATAATACTAGATTCAGGTTATCTTCCAATGGTTCATTACCTTATCATAGAAATACCAGATCCGGGATAGTCTCGGATGGAAAATTTCTCCACTAAAATAAGAAATATAATTAACAAGCAGATCTAATTTTTTAGTCTCTTTTCCCACTTTAAATCTTGTACCCACCAGCATCTCCAACTCTTCCAACTCTATTTCCAACTCTGTTTCTGATTCTGTTTCCAGCGCTGGTTCCCCGGGTCAGATAATAAGACTAATATATTTTACATACTGAACATTACCTAATTCAGCTTAATGCTATAGAATGATGTGACGTAGACTACTACTTAATATGTATTTAGTGTATTACTGAACTTTAACTTATCTATAGATTCTGAATAATTAATAATAATTATCTAAAGTTCGGATTTATTATTCGGTGCTAGTGAGAAGGGTTGCCACTCCGGTTTCACTGCAGATTATTTAATAATAGTTTTACTAATCACCCAATGAAAGTAATAACTACAGAACGGTGATTATAGACAAGGTATCTCATAATACAGCACAAACTGCCTATAGTAGTATAATAATTAGTTTAGAACTAGATTAGAGGTAGATAAATCTAATATACTGAAAATAAAGTGGCTATATTACTATAATTTATAAAGTACAATATTCTGCTACTACTTGATTCCTTTACAAGACTGTTTTCGAAATTTTTTTCAAAATATTATACATAAGTTTTTTTATAATAATCTAAGTCATACTTAATGTTACTCATGTAAGGGCATGGATACAGGTAATCTAACTATATAAAAAAATTATATAATTTTATTAACAATGATAAATGTAGAGTTTGGAAGTTATGAATATCGAGACTAGTTTACAAGCTGGATAATCAGGATATATATAAAATTTTAATATATTTATTTATAAATATCTTCTATTAATATTTATAGTATAATATAGCCCCGGCTATGGCCTTCCTTCTATACAATCAAATGCTTGATGCCAATCTAGAACTGAATTTTTATATAAAGACTTAGTATATACTACTGCAGCATAGCAAGTAGCCTTACTTAAAAACACAGCCCGGTACTATTATTTATCTCTGCTATTATCAGAACGCTTCAGTTCAAGGTAAGATTCACTAGTATAGTATAAATAATAATAAATCCCCTGATAGCAGAAGTCTCTCAGATATATTAGAATTTACTGAGAATAATAAAAAGGATATAGACTGTATTTTAGAATCAGAGGTATATACTCATGATTTATTAAATCTAGAGCTGCCACAGGATAAAAGTAATATTTATTCTGATAGTTTCCAGATTCTATTTGAGATCTATGCTACAAACACTTTTATTATTTATTGGATGTTAAACATAATATAAGAGATTAATAGTAGCTTTCTAGTATACTTTTTATAAAGAACTGTTCTTTATTCTTTTTAATACTGTTCTGATCAGCTATATACCTCTTATTTTAATATCCTGATTACACGTGGACAGGGGGATGGTAATATTATAAAGCTGAATATCTTATTAAATAATTCAGAAGTAAATAACGTGAATAATGACCAAAGTGACTCGTATACAGGACAGTCCACAGAATAGGTATACATATTTAAATTCCAAGTATATATTATTTTATATTTATTTTTTACTAGATACAATCATCTCTTCTGGCTACCAGCCGAGCAGATATAACCACGTTGGAAACAGGTGCATGTTAGTCAGCAAGTACAAGTACTACTACAGTAAATTCTTTTAGAATAGAAATAATAATACATAGTTTTTTATTAGATATGTCCTTTCTGATATTTTTAGCAAGTTATAGAGACAGTTTTCTATTCTCAGGGCAATACTTCGGGATATTATTATCAGGACTAACTTCTATATCAAATGCAATGATTACAATAATAGATAATAAGCAGGCAAGTTTGACCAAGCAAGATTCTATGATTATGAATACTATCTTTAAAGCTAGTATCTTGAGAACTATGTTACTAATATCTACTAACTCTACCAACTCTACCAGCTCTACCAGCTCTACCAGCTCTACCAGCTCTA
>NW_020798766.1:0-30883 GCF_003344945.1 Aspergillus welwitschiae | reverse complement strand
CTCTACCAGCTCTACCAGCTCTACCAGCTCTACCAGCTCTATCAGCTCTACCAGCTCTACCAGCTCTATCAGCGATACAGCTTCTACTAGTAGAGCCAGCAGCAGTAATATAGAATAGAATAAAATTCTAGACTTGAGCTATAAAATAAATTTTTATTATTTTTTTATTAAATTTTATTTTTATCCAGTAATAACTATATCCTCTCTCAAGTCAGCTTGCGGAAAGCTTGTCCAAAATAGATATACTCCATTCCAGTATAATATCATATGATCATTAGTACCGACGTATAATCTAGATGCACGAAAACTGATATTAAAAGTAATAATTATTATGGATTATTAATATTTATATTTAATAAAAAGCTGGTCTCTTATGAGGACTCGGCACCTCTAACTATAGAAGACTGTAAAGCTGGTATATTATATATAACAGATTATATAAATAATTACTTAGTTTCAAAAGGTACTTTTGCTTATACAGACTCTCTTGATCTAGCAAATAAGAAGAATAAAACAGCAGGAATATTCAGTCTAACTGGGATATATATACCTGATTATCTATAATAAAGGTATCGGGATTCATTATACACCTGCAACCAGCATATATTATAGAAATGTATTAAATAGCTGCAGCCTGTTTATAGCCATGCATGTATTTCACCTTCAAAAATCCATTTCATGTTTAGAAAGGTATTAATTGAGACTTAATAATTAATATAGAGAATCTATATATTTCTTATAAAGCCTATATATGTGGCTGTTATAACCTCTAGCGCGCAGCCTGAGGTGGGTTATTAATATATAGATAATAACTTATACAGGGTACTTCATGTAATATAATCTCTGTTTATATAGTAACTGGATTCATTTGGGATTTCCCGGTTAGATTTAATTTAAAATATATCAGTTTATAGAGTGCTGCGTGCTATTTTCTTATCTACTAGTTATAGCTTAAGTGGGTAAGCTATATAGCTATATTAGACCTCCAAACCGCATGTATGATGCTAAGAAATAAGAAAACAAGATATAGAAAGAAAAACAGTTATTAGCTAATAAGAAACCTGATCTTTATCAGATTAAGTTATTTATAATTATTAAAATCTGTTATATATAAATACTTCTTGAATTAGACTATATCTCCTGGTTCTATAATATTCTCGCAGGTACCGGTTATTAGATTCTACTTACTGGATATCTTGTGGTCTTAGGTACATTTACCTCTCTTCAGAAAAAAACAAAATCTTTAGATAATAATTATATGAAAGAGAATATTGAAGCAACTATTATTAATATTATTAGAAATCTACTACTTCTTGTAATATCCTGTTTTTATCTTATATTAGGTGCTATTATTATGATATAGCTCTCATGGAAAATAAGAAATAACTATATCTGGCTGATGAATAAGTTATTCATATAAGTCCGGTATATAAATTAAATAAAAAGTGTAAAAGCTTATAATCAGGCAGACTAACACTACTGAATACTATAGCAGAACTTATTAATATAATAGTTAATATATATACAGCTCAAAATAGTACTTGGTTAATTATGGCTATGATGACTGTGATTGCAACTGGTCTTACTATGGCAGTGTCCATAGGTCTGACTATTACATATAAACTTTTTAAACTGGAAACAATAAAGCGAGAGCATGAAGCCGAAATTAAGACAGGTTTTCATAAAGTATTATCTAAATTAAGTAAAAATATACAGAGATAAGAGACTGAATTCTCTTAGAAAATTATTATCCTGAGTCTGAAGATGAATATCATTTACAAGCTAGAGAAAGAGTAAGGATAAAGCTGATTATTATATTAAATAAATCTGTATTAAAAAACTATTTTAATATTACAAGAATCTGTACTAGAAGTCTAATTATCTTTATTATTATAGTAACTGGAGCGGTAAACAGATTACTTTATAATATATATACTCTGGCTGTGTTGGTCAGAAGTCAGATTAAAATAATAATATTCTGGATACTAAGATAAAGATTTACTGTTTTATCTCTTATTTAAATTTATCTGATTAGATGTATCAGAGATCTTATTTAGATTTATATATCTACTATTATAATTCCTGTTTCTTTTATCTTTGCTTTATTAAATTCTGATGTTAAATCTTTCTTTCTTCTTATTACAGGCCAGTGAATGGCGTGGTATAAATTCTTTAAATCTTACTTTTCTAGTCTACTCTCTTGTTTTCCTTGATAGTTTGTTAATTTATATAATCTTTGAAAAGCAATTTTACTGCTTTAGAAAGTTGATCTTGATTACTATTATCTTAGTCCGGAGTCTTTGAGTTAAGTTTAAACAGACTACTCCAGATATTAATAATTAAATATGGCAGGATATGCTGTGATATTTAATATTCTTATACTAAGATATTTAGCTCTGATATGTAACTTTCTAGGTGCACATGTACATAAATAAAAGAATGAAAATCATAACTAGAAATAAAGAAGTAAGAGATTTATCAGAAATAACTAACAGTTTAACTTATAAAAGATTACAGATAAGTTATTTATTAATCTATATAAATTTAAAAGGGCTGCTAGTAGCCCTATCCTTAGTTCATTCCAGGTTGTATTGGTAAGGCTGGAACGACCCAACACCCGGGTATTGGCGGTTGGGCAACGCTGTCAGAGTTAGGAATAATTCTTATTAGATAATACATAAGATTCTCTGACATGCCATGGCTGGCTGTGGATCTATAATCCTAAGAAATAGAATAGGTTTCTCTAAAAGAGGGCGTCCAGGGCGTATATTAACTGATAAAATTCTGTGATAGCGCTGCTGTTAAGTAATACTCGGCACTGCTAGTATCTGGAAAGATTGCCTGGGCCAGGCAGTTGATTAAAGTCTGTTTAACAGATATACTTAGTTCTTGGATTATGGATGTCTCAATAAAAGTATTTAAGTAGTAGTTATAATAATTATTAGATAGTATAATGTATAATTAGTCCGGTCTCTCCGACTTATTGAACTGATTTCTGTCTTCTACTGTAGTAGGTACAGATATGTCGTTGAGTTTGGCAGAGAATAGTAATTCTTATATATTTAAAAAAGAAGAATTTAAATCTATTTTTTTTAACTCTTTTAGCTTCTTTAGCTTGGATCTTGGCTTAAGCTTAGTAACTAAATCTGTATTCTTTTTACTATTAGAGGGCAGTGTGCGGTCTACCATAAGTAGAACTGTTAATAGATCTAAATATATTTTAGATATATTCTTTATAAAGAATTATTTATTGAAAGTCTGTAGCTACTTACTAATAACTTTATACTTATATTTTTTCTTTATCTTCCATATATTGAGAATCTTCTCAATAATAGCAAACTTCTCCGGATTTTTTAAATTTAATTTACAGCTATATATAATTTCTAGAAGATAGTCTGCTGTAATATCACTTCGGCCCAGTTTATATATAATATAGACTATAAGGCCGATTCTTTCTGTTATATTCTGTAAGTATCAAGTATTTATATATAAAGAAAATTAATAAAATACCTGGTTTTGACAGGTGATCTGGCTTATAATATTTAATATCACATGGCTACTACTTAGGCTTTGTTTTTTCTGGATCGTCTTTAATATTATAATTCTTTAGATTACCCCCGTTGTAAGGATGCTTCATTTGCTTGCACGGTTTAATAAATTTAATAAAAGTCTTTAAAATGACGCGGCAGTTAACCTGTTTAAAGTATTTCAAGAAGTCTGCGTAGTACTGTTTTAGTTAATTAGTTTTACTGATTTTAAGCCTGATCCTGTTATCTTCTACACCCGGTAGTGAGCTGGGTAATTCAAATCCGGATGTTAGTATAACTAGAATAAAATCTTTGGTATTAGTTCTATGCTTCTTCTTACGGAGGTGGTAAGATGCCTTCTCCAAACAGTTATAACTGGGTGTAACTAGATTAAGATCTATGTTTATTTAATATTAGATAGTTACAAAGTATATTAGTAAAGTAAAGAAAAAGTATATACTATTAATTAAATAATTTTTATATCCAGTTTTTATACTAATGATTTCCAAAAATCTATCACGCACTTCAGGGGTAAAGACAGTAATATAATAGTCTTAGATTAAAGAAGACTCGACCACCTGGGGTTTATTCTTATTATTTAAGAAAATCAGGAAATAGTGAGCATAAGGTAGATTAATCAGTATATATAAAAAAAAAGATATAATCTTTTAGATTATTAATATTAGTATATAGATTCTATCTTATATTTGAGATACTTACTGGATTATTATTCTATCTGATTTCACTTTCCATGGTGGACGGAATTTCCCTGTTAATACCAGCCATTATATTAAGTACTATTTTTACTCTTATATGGAGATTTGTACAGATTTAGAGGCTGTGTGTGTATTAGAATTCCTGAAATCAATTTAAAATAAGATGGTTAAATTCTCTGATGCTGAATTAAAAGAATAATAGACAGATTAAAGTATATATTTTAAAGAAAAAAGGCAAGTTTCTAGGAGATATAAATAGTATATTCTACTTGTATATATAGCCCGTGACAGCAAGTATTAGATCGAGATAGTTTCTATGGAAAAAGTAATATTAATCTATATTTTTAGTATAGCAAGATTCTCCTCCCGGAGGCCATTATCTCGAGATCTCATTGGTATTACGCCGAGGGCGTGTGGTTGGGTTGTAGTAAAATAAATAATCTATAATTATATTAGACTGAAACACGAATGGACAGCGGCTACTAGTATTTTAATCAGATATAATTAATATAACAGAGACAGCTGCGCCTGGTAATAATCAGAGGATAAAGCAATATATATATTATTTAAAATAATAATACTTATCTAATACCCTGCGTGATATTTTCTCAGAACAAAAGTACTTTATTTTTATTATATGTAATATATTATTACTTAAAAACCCGTCTAGTTAGTCCTATGTGGGACCAACTGAGGTATGGAATAATCTATTTAATATAATTTATATTATTTAAGATTGACTTTGAGATAACACTGCTGATATGTAATAGTATTAAGTAGAAGTTTCCTGAGATCTGATCCAGTGTGTTTTGAATATACTCACTTAATCTGTATCAGTAATAACTTTTTATATTATTTACTGTTATCTGAAGCAGTTAATTAATTTTTTAATTATAAAAGCAGACTATTCCTCTCCTGATCTTCCAGTGTTCTACTAATAATACGCGTGCTCACAGACTATAGCCTATAATACTAGATCTGTTTAGTTTAATTAATATATACTTATTCTTAAATCATATAATTAAGTACTTTTATATAGGCAACTGGTCTTACAGGACCCTGGAAAAGCTGATAATATTCAGCTAGTATTTATCCAGCAGACCAGAGATTAATACCGCGGAATATTAAAGGCAGTCTTATCTCAGCTTATATTAATTATATCCCCGGCTAATTATAGTTCTAGAGTAAGTTCTTGCTGTCTAAGAGCGCGGGTAGGAACTCTAGATAATATAATAAGATATATTAGTTCTATAAAATCTGTGCGGTGACGCTGAAAATGGTAAATATAAAAAGACATCTTTAAATTATAAAATAATATTTATAAATATAAATTCACAGTACTGTAATTAGGCCTTGTTTGTTTTTTTCTAGTCTACATTCTGACAGGGCTGGGCGAAAGAATAAAAAAGTAATAGTTATTTTTTTATAATAAATATACCACAGTACCGTCTCCCGTGCCAGAATATAATTAATAGTAATAGCTATAGTTTTATTATCCGATGATGTATTTCTTTGACTGACTGAGATATTAGAAAGCTTAGACTGGCAGCTGCTATACAGTCTCTCTAGATAATATTAAACTCTGAACAAGAATTTCAGACAGGATGAAAAGATTTAATAGTACTAATTTATATAGTTCCAACAGTCCGTCCCAGATTTCAGATAAGTAATCACCGAAAAATCCGCATTTTGCAAGTATATAAAAGAGAATTGGAAACAGTACTACAGCTAGTATATACATAGTAAATACAGCGAGAATGAATTTGTGGGATATTATAGGTTTAGTAAATAATCAGGAAGCAAGAAACAAGATATATATAGAAATATATAAAAGACTTTTCCACTAGCTTACTATTAGAAATACCCATATTAATGGGAGATTAATAATGGAGAATTTACTGGTTACTGGTATATATAATTATATATATCGCTTGCTAATAACTTACTGATATTAAGTCGGGCCTTTCCCCTTGGTATATCCGACTAATTTCATATCAATAGTTTAAAGTTACATAGAATACTTATAATAAATTTCTAATTCTATTATTATACTAGTTCTAATCTGCCAGGCTCTCTCGGTCCTGGGAACACGACCCAACCAGACCTGAAAGTAATATAACTCTACGCTGAGCGTAAATTGAACAGCCACCAGTGTAAGACTTTTATAGCAGGTATAATCAGGGTAGAATTAGTCCTTTAATTTTTAATTAGTATAATTTAAAAGATAGTTATTTATAGTATTCTACTAGTCTGCGTGCCGTCGCTGTGCCTCGATCAGAGTTAATACGAGTATTAACTAGTTTAACTTATATTAGGCTAATCAGAGATAAACACGGAGGTCTAGAGAAATATAACTCTATACTATACTACTTCTAGTAAGATTTGTCTATAATAATAATTATTATAATATATACTGCAATTATTTAAGGAACATGCCAGTGCCCTTTTAAATATATATATATAACTCCGGTTGAGCATCCCAATTCTGTATCTACTATAAATAAAAATAAAATATAAAATAAATAAAAAATCACTTATATATATTTACCAGGCAGTTTTTCGGCTTTAATAGATACTGTATCTCCCGGCAGTAGTGTCTGTAATAGTTCCTAATCATGTCCGGGATCTCTATACTTATTCTTCTTTGTTATTGTATTACTTATTTACCTGCAAGCTGCTATAATTATATAGTCTGTCTTTTATAATAGAAAATATTACTAATTTACTTGATTATATCAGGATCCTACTCAGAGAATCTATTACTTATTTTTATATATAACTTAGCTTCTGATATCTGATTATTAAGATTTATTAATATATAGATAATAATTACCTGTTTAAAGCATTCCTTTCAGTCCATAAGAAGAAGAGAATAGAGGAAGACTTTATATTAAAATTTATATCCAGTTTATATTTATAAATAACTGGATCTAGATTTAAGACTGGGAATCCTCTTCTGTTACTTAGTATAAAATACTAAGCCAAGTACAAGCTCAAGTCAGCCTATCTCGCGTGGATCAAGATTTTATTCAATTCATTAAGATATTACATAGTTAAATACCTAGAAATTCTGGGTATTAAGATTCACATGGACCAGAGGTATCTGTACTGAATAGATAATTGGTACTGAAGATGTCAAGTTCAAAGTAACATAAGTATAGTATATATAAGATTTTATAGAATAGAATTTATCAAGCAACATTTGAAAGTGTTATACTAGCAGTTAATAAGTATAATATATATATCCTTTAATAAACTCTCTTGTCAAAAATAAGAGTCTTATTGTAGAGATATCTCTTGTTCTCTCTTTCAGTATTATAGGAATAATAATTTTATAGTAATCTTTTTTGGTACCGCTGCCTCTTCTGGACTCCGGGGTAGTAAGACAGTTATATAAAAATTTGAATAATAATCAGTTTTATTCACCCGTGCTGTATACCTGATTAGTAGATTAAAAAGAGCTTTAGAAGGATTGATACTTACTAGTATCTTTTTTTTTCTTTAAGTAATAATATATAAATCTGACTATTAATTTTATTTTTTTATTTGTTATTTTGCTCCTTGGCCGGAAATTTCTGACAGTCACGGTGTCATAGAATTCATAGAAATTGAGTATATAAGTTAGGATCTTTATATAATCTTACTATCTATTAATTTTCTGCTATAATTTTATAATTATTGGTATACTTATCCCTTTTATTCAGTCCAGACGGGCAGATATATATAATTTTAATAGGCTACTAATATAGTTTTGGTAGCTTGTAATTAAAATAGAGATTAATTCTAAAACTTGTCTCAGGATAAAGATATCTTGCCAGTATATAAAGAAACTTTGAAAAAATTAAAAAGTAAAACTTAGAAAAGAAGTCCTTTAAGAAACTTATAGCTTACCAGTAATTTATGAATAAAGAAAATTATATCTGGATAATATAATAAATTTTTAAAATCAGCTTTTCCTGTCTAATTTTACTGCTTGAAAAGCTGACTTACTTATAAACTCAAGTTCTAGTTTCAGTAGCAGCAGATGAAAAATCTATTCTTTTTAAGATCCCAAGTATTACTGATCCTCGAGGATTAAAGCCTGGCATATTTACAGATTTATTTATATTTTAAGAATATAAAGATAAAAATAAAAGATATTATTCTTTATCTAGCAGCTTGATAATAATAAAAGTCCAAGGTCTGGATATTGCTCATATAAAACCTGCTGTAAAAGATAATTCTTTTATATATTATTCTAGTATACTATTAGTTACTAGGCCTCTACAACAACGTGATCAGAAAATATAAAAGACAGAAAAAGTAAAAAATAAAATAATATATATAATATATTATTATAATAAGCGCCAGTCTTCTTAGATAAGACTGTATAGCTTCTTCTCTAAGATCTTCTATATCAATATAATTAGTGGTATTAACTGTATCCTTGTCGGTTCTAGTATTTGGTATTAACAGAATGTTAACTCGCTACGTTGATACTGCTTATTGGGTAATATTAATGCTGGCTCAAGTATAGGTAAACCTTACTGGTTCCGGAATAGTAAGACAGGCATCTAATAATAAATATTAAGAATATAATAACTAAGTTCAGATTTCTTATATGGATACTTTTCTTAACCGGAGACAGCTGTTTGATTTCATAACTCTCTGTATTTATTCATTCTCTAAGTTGCGGTTTCTCTATTAATTCACTGAATTCAGATAATTTCTTTTATAGCTATTTTATTCCGCATATCTTCCCCTATCCAGTATGATAGTGAGACAATCTAACACTATTTGTTTAATATCTATCCCAGAATTATTAAACTTCAATTATGGGAAATTAAACGAGCTTCAGAAGTTTTTGGAAAATAACCAGACAGCCGAGTTACAAACTATTACTCAGGTATGTGGTAATATAAATTACAGAATTAGATATCTTCTAGAAGAAAACAGCGGCGAAGAAAGCAGTAATAAAGAACACAGTCTGCCTGCAAGAATCCTTTTTATACGGCTTTTTATAGTCATTTATCTTACTATTAGGTATGAGATATAGTTATAATTTTTTAAAGAATTATCTATGATTAGCTTTCCATCCGGCCGTCCAAAGAGGCATAGTTATTACTAATAATTTATACGTGAAAACAATCTCCCCTCTTAAGCTAAGAATTGGATCAGCTGTAGCCAAAAGATTTATCAGATTAAGAAAAAGATTGGGATGCTAAAAATCTTATTTATTCTTATATTTTTACTGTCCAAGTTCCTACTCTTCCCCGAATATCAGGTTACAATATCAATTGACCTGTTAAGAAATAGATATTATTCATGAATACTGGCTTTTATTACTTCTATCTCAGAAATATATTAGATCTATATTCTTTGATACCAGTAATTAATTGGTTTGGACGTCCCGTGAGAACTCTATAATTTATTCTAATAATATTAATTAATTTAAATATAATATCTGAAACCCCACCACATCTTCTCCAAGCATTGATAATTCCACGGTAGCTATATAATATATATCTATATCTTTTCTATATTTTCATGAATAGAAGTCCTTTGGAATTCTTGATATCTTCCAGCATTAGATACACTGAAAATCCTTACCAGATTATTCAAGTACTTCTTTTTAGTAAAAGACGTACATAGAGTCCTTTCTCTATGAATAGATATTATTCTGGATTAATAATAACTTCGTGCGCATCTTTTTCTTCGCTTTTCTTAAATTCTTGATCCGTTTGATGATGAGATAAGATATAGAGTTTAAATAACTTATTATTCTACTTTGCAGGCTTCTTCAGCGGACGGAATACAGATATAATATTATATAACGAATGTGCTCTTATCATGTACTCAGCCTTTTTATTGTTTTTGAAGTTAATAATTACAGGTCCTTACTTGATAATATGCTTGAATACTATGCCAAATCATTGCTCAAGAATATTATAAAATTATTATTATTCTTAATCCAGCCTAATTAAAATTTGGGAGATATACCTGATAATTTAATATCAGAAATACTTTGCACTTATCTTCTTCTTTGCAGTAATTAAATATAGGAGTAGAATACTGTTAGCTTTCTTTATATATCTTTTCTACTTTTAATATATTTTCAGGTGATGGTGCTTTATCTTTTATACATAAATAGCCAAGCTGTTGTATTATATAGCGAGTGAAGTCTTGTAGAATAAACTATATTTTTATAAATAAGTTTTTTTCCGGGTAACCGCTCTCCATAGCCATTCCAATGATAGTGTGATGATTAATAAAGGGCGTGATAATGTAATTAACTAGTTCTTAATATTTTACATATGATATAAAAATAAACGCAGGTGGAAGCTGGCTGCACTTATGAAGGAGATTACATGGATATAAAGATATGAAAATATATTTATTTTTTATTTAAAAGTGAAATTTTATGCAAGTGCAGCAAAGGATTATATTATAAAGTAAATAAAGACACAGATAAATAATTATACTAATTATTAAAGATATGATATACCAGGTATTCAAGATACATCGCCCAATTGCTATAATAGGTAATTTATGCTGGACTAATATATGTATAACAAGAGAATGTATATAATATATATATAGCTGATTCAGGGTATTGTACTCATTGACTCTCTTAAAATATAGTTGATTTAACAGAATTAACTTATACTATTTTATAAATCCTAGCTAGTTTTAGCTCGCTGAGTCTTCCTTTCTTGATCGAATCAGAAATATTATCCAAGTCTCCGAAATCCTAACAAGCATATATAACTGCAGCTATTACTGGTTATCTAATTTTCTTGAAGTTACTCCAGGAGAGGCGGTCTCTGAACTAACTATAAATATAAATAATTATAAGGCTGTCCGGCTTCCTTTTCACGCCAATTATGGTTATATACTAGTATAATGTTAAAGAAGGATATATAGTATAGATAAGTCTCTGATTATATTATAGAAAAATCTATATTAACTTTTTGATTTGGACAAGCAGCTCTTATTACAGGTCGCGAAATGACTAGACAAAGCCTGACTGGGATACTAGAGTATATATAAATTTATGAGTACTATCAGCCGGTGATTCTTAATTCTAAAAAGAATCCGTATTTATAAATATCAGTTTATTTATTCTGTAGTAACAAGATCTGCCCCTATCTTCAATACAAATTATAAGAGATAGCTTTATAAAGTTGTCAAAAAGTATATCTTTATATTTATATAACTAGAATATATCCAGGACCAGTATCATCTTATTAATAATAAGTAAATCCCAGGGTCCCTGCTCGCGAGATATATCTTTAAATTTATATTAATAAATTTTTAATATAGCCAAGAAGTACTTACTTCTTATAAATAGAAATCTGGTATTCTCTATTTTCTTAGATTTTAACCTGTTAAAAAGTACTCTTGGTAGCAGCTGATCCTTATGTATCTCCAGTAGCACTGGTGTTTGAGGTATAGCCGGAGCACATATAAGATATACAAAATCAGAAATCTGCGGAGAATTTAATAGGTTTAGAATTTATAGTATTTTATTATCAGTCTAACCAGGTGAATTTAATTAATATTTTCTATAAGATATAGATTCTGTATCCAGGTATATTCTGCTGTCATTTTACTTATTTTACAGGTTATGCAAAGCTAGTATATTCCTGTCTGTGATTATAATCTGGACCATAGTTCCAGTCTGTCAAATCATCTAAATCACACGCGCTTGTATAAAGATTTTTAAACTACTGTAGGATTATTGCATGCCCAGCTATACTAAAACAAGTCATTTGATGCTATAGGAAGAGATAATCTGGAAGAAGAAAAGAAAAAAATCAAAAAATATTAAAATAGAAATATTATAAGACTAAAATATCTGTAACTGAAGAATATGTAGTAAGTATTTAAATTATTATCTCGGTCTAAGAGTTTGATCCTAGATCCCAGAGTAAGTAATATTAAAATAGCAGTAGATAAAAAGACTCCTGGGCTAAGATATATAATTCTGAGCATCCACGTGCGGATCATTCAGAATCAATATAAAACTATGTATATTTGAGTTAAAAAGCTTATTAGATTGCGTTCATTATTTTATACTATTAGCAAGATTTTTTGTTACTGAATATTCACGTGTTAGTATTCGTTGAGTTGCTTTTCTGTAGTCCTGCTTCCATTAACAGCTAAATTATCAGCTTTTCTTGAAATAAATCAAGTAATAAAAACATTTACTGGCTATCTGGAACTATCTAGAACATATTTTTATATGATTTAGATTTACTGACAAAGCTTATTTATTATAATATAATTTCTGGTCACACCGGCCACCCCTAGCAGACCGTTCTAGAATCATTATACTATTTATTTTAATTCACAACCTTTGATAGGAAGAGTGGTTGCATGTAGAAAAGTATTAGATAGTATACTGGGTGGCCGGCACGGGCAGGTAACCAGTACAGGAGTTATATTATTATATTTTCTCTTATTTTACATTGATAATCATGCAACCTGAGTAGGGATTACCACTTTATAAGAATATATCTATAAAAGAATCTGTCTGATTCAGATTTTTTAGGAGTTATCTTGGGTCATCTTATAATATATTAATTATAAATTATAAATCGCGTAGACTTACATAGCTAGTAATTAATTCTGAGAGACAAAAACAATTACTTTCTATTATACATAGGCACATATATCACGATAAACCTATCATATTTAATTAGCGACGGTTTGGGATTTAACGCCTATATATCAGCTATTTTATGTTTATTATTATCTGAATTCTGCTGAGTACTGAACCTTGTAAACTTTAAAAGTAAAATTAAAAAAACGCACTTCTAGTTTTTAGAAAAGAAGAAATATAACTGTAATTAATAACCGTATATATAATAATCAAGAATTCTAGTAGTTATTATTTATCTTTATTTCTCTAAGCAAACATCTTTCCAAACTTCCTAGAATATAGCAGAGCATTTCAATAAATAGTACTATTCTTATTTTTTATATATAATACTTGAAATTAATTAACTAAGATTCTATCCCTTCGCCATACTAAATAAATAGAAGAAAGTCAAAGACATTCTCTTATAAAATAATTATAAAAAATTTATAAGACTAACTGTTCCTGTTCATAAAACTGTCTTTTCCAAAACAACGCCTGAATTAGAAAAGTTAAGAGTACAATTTAACTACACTAGTATTATTAAAAAAGACGAAATAAAGTTCCATCAATTCTAAGTATAGATGAATTCTAGAAATAAGATACTAATTTCTTAAAAACAGTAAAAACAGAAATATAAAGAAGAAATCCATAGTAATATAACTACTATTAAGATACCTGATAACAGAACTAAAGAGGATGTTCAGACAGTTCTTAATATAATTAATAAAGAAATTAACTAATTTGATTCTATACTTTTATTACTGGATTCCAGAAACCACCAAGTTACCAAATTTATATGTAGTTTTTATTATTATTATTTTACTTAATTAACTGCGTGAACCTGAGGCATCGAGAATTATTGTATTTCTGATATAAAAATAAGTTATAAATAGTAAATATTAGACAATGTTTAGATTTTAAAATTAATCACTTTGCAAAGAGATTAACAAAAGATATTATAATCTAGTATTTAATTATTAAATTCTGCCTTATCTAAATTCGCGAATGCGAGTTTAGAAATAATAATATTCAGTCTATAAATCTTTCTACTGCTCTTTCAGCTCTTCCAGACTCGAGGAGAAGAAATCATAGACGGAATAACTAGATATTTAATATATATTATTATTTAATCTACAAGTACTAGAGACTTCGACGGGTATATATTAATAATTAGGATTTTTAAATAAGGAAGAATATTCAAGTTCTTAATTATTTCTTATCTTATCCGGAAAGATTATATAACTTAAATATATGCATGTTTAATAAATTTTCTAATACCCCTCCATTTCCGGCCTCGAAGTTATTAAATGCCAATGACGGTGCTATAGTTTATAATATTAAAGATTTTCTATATAAGAGTAACAGTTGTATTCAGCTCTTAAGTACTCTAATCTGAATATAAATATATCCTGATCTTTCGCTTGCCATATATCTATTTCACGGTTTCTGTATTAATATTTTTTTTATAATTTATATTTACCCTTCTTGGACCCAAGTCTTCGGAAGGCGTATATTTAGTAAAACAGTAAGTATATTATTTGTTATAATCTGCTTAATTCTTATCTTTGGCGCTTGGTTAGTGAATACCAGCTAATTTACAGGACAGATATTTTTTACTGGCCATGGAGATTGGAATTTCTCTTATTATATTGATATTAAAGATAAGCTAATTATTTTTTATATTTCAGAGAGGGAAGAGGGCTCTTTCTAAATATAAAAAGAAAATTTCCAGCTATTATTTTTTATCTGATAATAAAAGGAAGATAATATTCTTTAAAGATATATATTTTTTAATTATTAATAAAGAAATAAGTGACCAGCTTGTCTTTAAAGAAAACTTGATAGAATTTAAAGACTTTGAAATACTACTAAAATATACATGCTATATTCAAGGCGCTGTGGTCTTTTTTAAATTTTAGAAGGAGAGCACGTATTAGATCTTAAAAAGATTATTCAGGAAATATTTATTATTATAATTATACTAGAATATGAATGAAATATCCTGTGAATTATCTTTAGAAAATATCATAATTAAGTATTCTGTTATACTTAATTATCAGCTTCTTTCTTATTTCCAGAGACTGCTGTTCTGAATGGCCTGTTTAAATTGTTCTGGCAGGGCTAAGATACTGTTGACAGAAGTATTTATAAATATATATTTTATTTTTATTTATTTTATTATTAGTATTAATTTTATATTTTAATTATATTATTTTTCTTATCTCTTTTTCTATTAGATGGCTCTGTTAACTTTACTACTATCTGATTATCTTATACATCTTTCTTATCTTCTATATATTGCCGCATACGTTTCTGTCCATAGTTTTTGGATATCATATTATTATTCTGAGGATATATGTAATCTGCGTCTGTTAGTCCAGTATAATAAATGATACACAAACAAACTTACTGCTTGCTTCGGAACTGCATGTATGCTCTGTTTCAGGTGAGATTCCTGGTTCGCACAGATGAATTTCTGTATTATAATATTCTATCTAGAAATTAGCTCTTACTAAAACAGTTATTAATGAAACAAACTTCAAAGGAATGGCCGTGTGCTTGTATTTAATAGCAGTTTTACTACGGTTCTTCGAATAAAATCACGTAGAATCCAGTTTAAAAGAAAAGCTTGTCTTCTTAGATATTCTTGAGTATTTTCTACAAGCTAATTAAACTCTTTATCTGGGAAAAAAGAAAGGCCATTAAAAAAGAGTATTAGAAATAATTATATATTATAGTTTAGTTTCAATAACTTGTTCTATCTTGGTGTATAATCTCCCGAAAGCTTTTTGACATTGTATGTGATTCGCCGGACTGGTAAATCCCGTTCATACTTAATAAGCTTGGAAACAGAAGCAAAACTGATTAGCATAAATATCTTATCTATAAGTATATTAAGTTTATTTTATAATACAGTGCTAATTTCTTCTTCAAAATCTTTGAGTTGTAGAAGACTTTCGTGAAATTCTTCAAGTCTGTTGAAGACATTTTCAATCATAGTATACGCGTGGTATGGATTGGTTTCAAAGCAGATATATATGAATAATAAAATTAGGGAGCTGGAGTACGAAAGAAAATAATAAGTATAACTCTATTTTTAAATACTAAATAAATTTAATTAAGAGCTGATTATTTTTATCCTGTATTTAGAATTTCATACTTGAACAGCAGACACGTGGCTGTTTGGTTAGAAATAATAATATTCATAAGAACGGTTTTCATTATTAAAGTTACAGAGTATGTTAACATGGCAAGGTCATAACTCAGCTAATTATAAATATTATTTAAATAATAACTAATTAGCTAAGTTATAAGTATAATTTTAAAAGACATAATCTTTCCCTTGGTTCATTATTAATTATTATTATCTCTATCTATTTATTAACAGATAGAAGTATCTTTATAGCATCTATATTTTTAATTTTATTTCCTGGCAGACTATAAATCTTTTTTCTAAATCCTTATACCGAATTCCTAGGTTACTGAGGAGGAATATGAGCTCTAACAACAGTTATAATTTATTTAAATATATATTAAATCAGTTCTTGTATACATCTGCTTCTTATTTAAATTAGTCTGGTGATTATATTTTACTGAAATCTATGGTGCCTTAGATTTAATGAAGAACTTTGTTGGAGTGAATGATATATACTATTCAATATTAATATATTCTTGAATACTATATACAATGCTGTCAGTTGAAATATCAATGACCTAGCTTCATTTTCTAAGATCACAGAAGGAGGATTTAATCGGATTCTTCAGACTATTTTCAAAGATAGTTATGTAGTAATTACTAGAATACTATATAGAATTACTATTCCAGAATATTATACTATAGCTAGTAAAGCTGTGATACTTAATCTTCTTTACTCTAAAAACATCTTTATTCTTAAGATTCTTACTTATACCCCTAACCGTGCGAACCCTGTCAGTACAGAATATATTCTAATAGAAAAACTTGAAGGCGTGCCATTAAGCACTCAATAGTTTATAATAAATAATAAAGCCAGGGTAAAGATTATAAAGTAAATAATTAATTTAGAAAAGTAATTCATAAGTATCCGCTTCCCGGCTAGCGGGAGTTTATATTATCGTAAAGACTTAATATAATTATAATATATAATACTTCTAACTGTGCAAGATAACCCGCGCGGCCCTAGTAAAATTATGGTTAGCCCAACAGCGCAGTATAAATAATAGTACAAAGAAAGAGCATGCTTGGAAATTAATTATAATCTGTATATATTAATTATCTTTGCTCTGCACGAACAGTCCAGATATATTAATAATAAATTTAGAAATTAATTTTCGCTCAGCCTTTGAGGCTCCTGCAAAACATAAACTTAAATTTTATAAACAGTTTAGCAGATCTCGTCTTCATGTTAAACAATATTTACGCCAGCTATATAAGTTCAAGGAAGCACAGCCGGCAATATATATATAATTTCTTCTAGAATTTTTAAAATTAATATTTTATCTGGAAGTTTTTTCAGACTATTACTTCTCTCGCCCTACTCTTCAGCACCCAGATTTTTCACTGAATAACATTTTAATTAACTCCTCTAACAATATATCAGGAATTATCAACTGGCAACATGCTGTTGTTTTACCACTTTATTTATGCGCTGGTATACCAGATTATTTTTAAAATTAGGATGATCCTTTGTCGGAGCAACTTGTAAAACCAGAGATTAATATACCAGACAATTTTAATCAGCTGAACAAATTCAAGCAGGTGATAGTTAAAGAAACTATACAGAAATATCTCATCCATTTCTATTATACTGCGCTGATTATAAATCAAATGCCAGATCATTTTGATATACTGAGAGAGGAGAATCTAATACTGCATATAAAATTATTTAAATATTTTAGTATACCATGGAAAGATGATTTATTATTCCTTGAATATACTATATTTCAGGCTTCTACAAATTGGCCTATGCATGTCAATGATATGGAACCTCCAAGTACTGTTATATGTCCAGTATAATTCTCAGAAAATGAGATCCAACGCATCTTGAAAGATCATGATCGAGAACAAGAATTAATAGAAAAGCTATTAGAAATAAGAGATCTAATAGATATTAATACTCTTGGCTGGGTTCCCGATAATGAGCAGTTAGAATAATCAAAGAATATTATACAGTAGATTAAAGCAGGCTTAGCAGAATACTATAATACAAAACTAGAGCAGACTACATTACAATCTCATTTTCTCTTTAATAATTATAATAAGAATGGCTAGAGAGTCCAGGATATATAACTTATTAAACCAACTGTCAATAAATTCATTAATACTCAATTTCCGAGCAGACCAGGTTATCTTGCATGAAGTGCCGTAGAGTAAAGGATTAGGCATCTGAGCTGAACAGGAGAAATAAAAATAATATTAATTATATAAAGAAACTTCTTGCTGTGTAACATAATATAAAGAGAGAACAAACTATTATATAAGTATATAATATTTATTATTTTATAGTATTTTTATTAAATACTCAACTGCTGGACTAGAGTCGAATAAATAGATGAACTCAAGCATTGATAGAGAAAAGAAAAAGTATAGAAAGACTGATCCAGCATATCTGTATAACACTACAGACTGACGTAATCAACTAAACATGCACGCTTGGAAGTACAGTAGGTTATTATTACTGTGATAATGACATCACCATTAATTTACTAATTACAATCATTATACAGGAGGGTAGGGACACATGTATCAGAGACATAGTCTGAATTTATAAACTGTCTGGATATAATTTTTAAACTTATCTCTGCTGGAAGGCAGAAAATTAATATTCTGTATGCTGCATATCCCGCAGCGACGATTGCCAGTGTTAAATATAGCTAGTTCCTGGCAGTGAATCTTCTCCACGTTGTTCCACGGTTTAATCGTCTTGTATTTCTTTTTTTTTTTTTTTTTTTTTTTTTTTTTTTTTTTCCGTCGGTCAACTTGGGGCAGATATAAATCTGAGAGGCAGAACGGATATTGTAAGGGGTCATATCTTTCAGGTATAATTTTAGTCTTCAGTAGTGTCGGGATTAGTATTTGTTGTATTGAGATAACCGTCTGCTTTTCTCGATGTAGGTTTTTTTTTGACGCTGCTGGCAGACTAGAAACTGTATATACTTGAGTTAATGATGGTGGGTATGCTCTATTGTTTCCGCGAGCACAGAGTAATATAGAAGACGGACAAGCTCTGTCTGTTCAGAGATATAATAATAATAAGACAGCTGGCTTCGTCCGTTGCTACTCGCGGCTTTAGAAGTGCTCTCATATTATTAATTAAAAATTGCTGTATCGATATTTCTAAAAGGTTTCTTTCAGTTTCACTTCTTGGCTTTATCTTAGAGATAGATGAGTATACTGTTCAGCTCCGTGTCTGCTTGCTTTTTCTGCTTCCCGGTCTCTGTCTCTGCTGTATTCTTGATAGTAAGGTTCATCACACGAATCCTTACTGTGAGTCCCCGGGAAATTCTTCTTAGATGCTGTATTTCAGGATCTCGGGATATCTTCTGAGGCTGTGCATCCGTGAGGTTAATGGAAGACGGTATAGTCTGCTAAAAGTATTGCTGACCGGAGTTCCCGCTGCACAGTTTTGTTTAATGGTTGCTTGTGAAACGCTGCTGCGGTGTTAATTGTCACTATTTCATTAGGGTAATATTTAATAGTATTTGATTCATGATCTGTAACTTGATCACGAACAGACGATGGGGCTTGGTCTATTTGTGGAGTGTTCAATTATAGGAGTTAATATTTATGTAGCAGAGAATATATTGTTGATTGCGTTGATTCCAGCCTGGCGAAGCATTTTCTGTGTTAGATTATATGCCTGACCCGCCTTAATTCTAAGTTGTTTAAGGCTTCCTCTACACCAGCCTCCGCTCATGCCACACACTTCACCTACCCTCCGCCTACTTTAGTAGGTAAAGCTTGCTCCCCATCAGGTAGGGCTTCTTATTTGTATAGTGAGAAATTCTACCGCCTCCCTGATAAAGATATTTGCCTACCTAAGGTATCATTTACTGCCCCAGGCAGGAGCCAATCAAAATAGATGGCGGTAGGATTTCTGCATGTACTTGAGTAATCTCTTTGTCACAGAAGTATAAAAGTCAGCTGATCTGAGCTAAGCTTAACCGGGTCTAGCAGAAAAGGTACAGATATCGAAGATGGGGATACAATTATCAATTTCCCATTTTATAATGGATGGAGTGCTGCGCGGAGCCTGTAGACTAACAGCCATATCTTAAGATTGAAGAGCAGCGATGGCTAGATCAGCATTATGTTAGGAATGTAGTCTGATTCTATAAACCATCTGGGTATAGTTTTTGAACTTTCTGTCAAACCCTAGGATCGCTTCCCTGTCCCTGTTAGCTTAGCTTCGCTGGTATACGTACCGTCGAACTGAATTGAAGGGAGTATCAGGCTGATGACTATCTAAGAAACTGGTCTTGGGCAAGAGAAATAAGGCCGAATAGTGCCGCGCAGCTATTCGTAAGTAAGTGCGGACGAGTGTTCTATCACTAAGCTTCCAAACGTATGGTTACTTAAAAACAGTGTTATTGAGCACGAAGAACAGAACTAGCTAAGTACATAAAAGAGTGTCCTTATATATCCTATCCTTCGTATACCAAACTGTATACCATCTGGTCTGACGTATACCACTATGGGACTTATAGACCTTGATGGTATGCCGTATACCATATGCTTGACCATATACCATCCATGGTCACGTGATGGGTGGCCGTTCCGGGCGTTGTATTGGCAATTCACGATTGCACTAAATAGCTACAGTGGTATGTCAATAGTTTGCGTTGCCCCATATTATACGCTAACCAAATTTGATTCCGCCTTCCAAATACAGTTAGATCGAAAATATTCTGTCAACTAAAACAATGCATACAAAGCGTGTGATCATGAAGCACTACATAAATATTAATATAAGGATATTAATTCTTTGCAATATGATAGATTTATATAGATTTCATGATCAGAGACTTCATATATTTTGTTGTGGTAGGCAGAATAACCTTGATCTTACTATATCAGGAATGCGGGATCACTAGCGTATACAGTGGGGCAACACAAACTGTTGACATACCACTGTATTTGGTTTTGCCCGACTGCTGCCCTTATCGGCGCTTTCTGCCTGGCAAGTCCGCTTTGCTAGTGAGTTAACTAGGAGGGATCCGTAACATCAGTCAACTTAAAACAGACACAAATCTAAAAAACACAAAACGGACATTATAAAGAATCATATTTTTCAGCTATAATTTCGGCCTTTAGTAGTATTAGTATCAGGATTAAAATTCATTAAATTAAAATAACTGCCTGTTTTCCTCAATATAAGTTTCCCTTTCAATACTGCTAGTAGACTGAAAACCATACTTACTCAAATTAATGATAGTAGACATTCTCTATTACTTCCACAAGCACAGGATAACTTGTAAAAAAACGAGTTTCCCACTTTGCTCATCTCCGCTTTTGCGCATGTTTTCTTGATATAAAAGGTCCAATATCAGATATAATAATCTTTTTAAATAATCTTTAAATCCTTATACAAGCCCTTGCCCCTGCTCTAATAGAGCTCAACAAAAGTTCAAAAGCCTGATCAACATAATGGCAGCAAAGAAGAGAAAAATCTGACGGTAAAGATCCAGTAATAAATAATCCATATATTAACAATATGCTTGACAAAAGAACAACCTGACCTTAGAAGCTTCTGAGTAGAGTAGAATAAGCCCAGGCTAAAGGTCAGAGTATGAATGTGTTGTACGAGGGAGAGAAGAGAAGGAAAGACTACCCCGTAAAATAAAGTAGATTACTCTTTACCTTTTTTTAAAATATTCTTTTAAAGACTCCAGGAGCCAACCAGCACATCTTATTGCAGAGGCCCTTAGCTTCCATTACCACCTTCAATTCCTTCCTATGTTGTTTAAAATAATTTCAAGACTCAAAGTACATAGGCACAAGAATGTCTGCCCCAAGCTCGTGAAATATACAAGCACCTTCTTTACTATCCATAGTGATCTGAATAGGCCCATCAGTGCTACTGCTATCTGGCTGAGTGATTTGAAGAATTTTACCAGGAGCATGCACATAACCAAGGTTAAGAATAGCAGCTGTTATATACCAGTGATTCCGAATATCCTTCAGTTTATTAAAGTAGACAGTATCACCTGAAAACCAGATAGTATTCAGAAGGCCATCGGAACTAACGCCAAAACTCTCTAAGATGATGGCGAAGCCAGTATACTCTTGACCAGGTATATATCTATAAAGGATTCTGGTCACTGTGAATTCTTTATTCTCTAGTACCAGGATCACGGACTCCCAAGAGTCTAGTCCACGGATGTCAGGACGAGGAGCAAGATTTTTTGCGCTGTCTTTTATTATAAGAACGTGACGCCCATTGAGAATACGGTAATCCAGGATATCCAAGTTGTTATCATGATTCTCATGACTGAGAAGGACGCCGTCGATGTGGGAAAGATCAGCCAGGCTCAAGGCTGGGTTATCTGAAACCTTCAGCATAGTAATACCAACATTATATTACGTGCCGGCCGGGCTGAAGTAAGGGTCGGTGAGAATTTTAATGCCATCTATGTTGATGATAGCCGTTGCTGTACTGATATGCGTGATAGTAACGGTGCTCTGGAAGCCTGAAGGCGTCATGGCGTTAAGCAAGACAAAAAAATATTGATTGTATCAGACTACTTACATGGCAAGTCGTTTTAAGACAAGTATTAAATCCAAAAAGAAATATAGACCAGTTACTTTAGGGTTTTTCCGGGTTCTTAAGCATTGAGCAGACAAGCTATAATTTCTAATCTTGACTAAGAAATGAGCCGAATTCTCTGTAAGTATAGCGCCCTGATTTTTAATCCCGGTTACCGTCTTATCCAAAGTTGAGACAATCCCACAGGACTGAATGTGTGGGAGATATTCTAATAATATTTTATATTATAAAATGCTTCGATATCGCACTTGAACGGGGCACCGGAGTCCTTTCCTGAAGCCTAATCTGCTCAACATATTTCCATCAGCAATCGTCTGCATGTACATGGATGCCTTAAGTTCTGAATTAGTAATAGTCTAGCCTAATTAGAAATAATATTTCGCTAAGCCCCTCACTTTCCTGATAAGCTTTAGACTGTTAATCAGAGCCATAGGTCTTAGTATAATTCATATATAAGATACAGTTTAGATACTTTACCTTTAGAAATAACTTAGGAATTATAATATTCCTTAAAAATAATTTCTTTCTTTTCCCAAATTCTACCTGATTACTTACAGCTTCTGTGTGATAAAATCTACTTATCAAGGTAGAAAGCCTGTCAACTTAGCAAGGAATCAACCATGAAATACTATAAGTTTGTATAGAATTAATAAAAATAATCTATATCCACAGAATAGACTTGTTCCTTGAGAAATCAGTAGCTATTAATATCCCTGTACATCATCCTAATAATCCCGCTCAGGAAATACTAGTTGTTTTATCACATTCTGCAGGGTTCTTATAATCTGTTACTAATTTATAGATTATACTAAGTAGATACTTCTTTTCTTTAATATCTTACTTAAATAAATACAGCATGCCACTGAGCTAATATATATAAATACTTGCTATACATCCTCCCTGTTTACCTGTATTAATAATTGATATTGGATTACAGCAAGTCTAGACTAGCCTATACTATATATTTGACTTTCTGGAAAGAGAAATATAAAAGAAAATAATTTTATTTTAACTATAAAAAGAAAAAAGAAGATTATGCTCTTTCAGAATCTATAATACCTGTAGAAACGCTAGCTTTATTTCAGTTTCTATTCATCTAAAAAAATATGGTTTACTCTGGTCGCTCAAATATTGATTATATCATTTTGCATGACTAACGACTGGAGAATATACTATAACTTAGAGAGGATAGAGAAATATCCCGGATGAGATTTTTATAAACGCTCATGAATATCTTCTCTGTCTGAAACTGTCTGGTTATGTAAAGAATTATATCTATTCCGATACTAAGCGTACCGACTTTCGAGTATTATTATAGTAGTTTAAATCTTAATACTCCGATCCCTCGATTTTCATGGCGCTTTGAAGCAAATTCCTCAATGATATGGGCATGGATACAGACTTTCTATGAGATCGAAGTCATATATGCCTCTGAGGCAAAGACCCAGAAATATAAAGTTAAGAGTGACTAATCTGTTTTAGTATTATGGCCAGCGAGATCTCTGAACTCTCGAGAATCAGTCGTCATTCGTGTGCGAGTATAGGGAAAGTCGAAGGATTCAAGTGTTACTTTCTATGATAACGCATGTAGTTCATGGTCACGTTCAGCTACTGTGGAGGCTGCTCTCCTTCAAGTAACTGATTTTCAGGTAAACTTCATTACTACTACTGAGCAGCTTAGTCCACACGGCCCGCTTCGATCTATCCAGTTCCGGAAACAATTCAGACTTCTAAGTAGTATTAAGACGGTAAAATGTGCTCATCTATATGTTACTGCTTTGGGAGTTTTTCAAGCTTGGATAAATAGTTGTCTTGTTGGAGATGAATGTCTTGCTCCCGGCTGGACAAGCTATAAACATTGATTGCTGTACCGTATTCATGATATATCAGTACTGCTTTCTCCTGATGGAGAAAACATCCTCTCTATGGAAGTTGCTGAGGGTTGGTACACTGGGCGGCTCGGGTTCCAGCCTGGACATCAGTTCATATATAGTAACGAATTAGAAATCTATACATAACTTGAGGTCGAAGGCGGCCAAGGCAAGCCCAGGTGGTGGACACTTGTTTTAGATGATTCCTGGTCGTGTATCGCCAGTCCTATTATAAGTTCTGAGATCTATGATAGTAAGATCTATGATTTTAACTAAGAAATAATGGACTGGACTCTGCTTGGTATTGTTTAGCTCTCTTTGAACTGTTAGAGCACTAAAATCCTCCCTTGGCCGAAGATTAAACTTGTTACTTCTGACGCTTCCCCAATCTGAATCACGGAGATAGTATCTTGTAAGCGAGCTTTCGAAAGTGTAAGCAGCAAACTTATTCTCGATTTTAGACAGAATCTGGTCAGAAAATTACAATTATTATCTATAACTCTTGTTCAGGGCCAAGAGCTGCGACTTCGCCATGCTGAGATAATAGAAAACAGGGAATTAGGCTTTAAGCTACTCCAGGATGTGAAAGCTCGAGATATTATCATTGGTTCAGAGGAAACTCTTCATAACTGGTCACCACAGTATATTTATCATGGTTTTTAATATATTAAAGTCTCTGGATGGCCTGAAAAGAGCCCTTCACCCGAGGATATTCAGGCCCTTATTATATATACGGACATGCGACGGCGGGGCCACTTTTCCTGTTCTAACTTTCATGTGAACCAGCTATACAATAATATTATATAATCTATACATGGAAATTTCATGTCCCTCCCGACCGACTGCCCGCAGCGTGATGAGCGACTTGGGTGGACTGGTAATATCTAAATATTTACACCGACAGCTTGCTTTTTATATGACATAATCAGCATACTCAGTAACTGGCTTGAGGATGTCGCAGCAGAGCAACTTGAGAAAAAGAAAAAAGGTATACATCCTTTAGTTATTCCTAATATATTAATTAACTGGCCACACTTTACTCAAGTTATTTGGGATGATATAACTGTGCTGCTCCCTAATGATCTATATTAATATAGCTTGGATAAGCATATACTACAACATCAATTCAAGAGCATGCAGACTTGGATTAACTGTGGGATTGATAGGGCACCAGATAGCCTTTGGAACCCGGAATTATAGCAACTTGGAGATTAGCTTGATCCAAGTGCATTTCCAGAGAATCCAAGCAACGAACGCACGGACAGTATCTTGGTCGCCAATGCGTATCTTATTCATATGACTGAAATTTTTTCACTCCTCTGCAACGCTCTCGGGAAGACGGATCTAGCTATGAAGCATGCTAAAGAGATTAATTAACTAAAAAAAGCTTTTCAGCTCTGATACCTTACTCCCGAGGGCAATATCATGTCAATATCACAGACTACTATTAGATTAGCCGTCCAATTTAATCTTTATCCAGATAATGCAGCTCGACGTACCGTCTCCCAAGCACTGGAGCGGCTCGTTCGGAGTGCCCGCTTCAACATTAGTACCGGTTTCACTGGTACGCCTGTTATTTCCCATGCTTTGATGACTATAGGAAAGCCACAACTGGCGTATCACATGCTACTGGAGACGAATTGTCCCAGTTGGCTTTATCCCATTGTGCAGATGGGGGCTACCACAATCTAGGAGTATTAGAACAGTATATTACCTGATAAATGAATTAATCCGGACTCTATGACTAGCTTTAATTATTATGCACTTAAAGCTGTGTCGGACTAGCTATATTCCTCAGTAGGGGGTATCTCACCTTTAGAGCCCGGTTGGCATGTTATTAGAGTGCAACCCGTGCCTGGAGGCAACATCAGACATGCTAAAGCCTCCTTTAACAGGCCATATGGTCAGATCTCATACGCGTGGATGTTAGAAGACGACTTATTTGAAATGTCTTTTATTATACTACCTAATACTTCTACTAGGATTACTCTACCTTCAGACCTTCAGACAGAGTATACTGTTGAAAAGAAGACAATGCAAGAAGTCCACTCTGGGATACATATATTTAGCTGCAGATTCCAGGCTGCCCGCTGGCCCCCAAGTCCCATCGTTGCGCGTTATTTAAGTATTCCGCCAGATAATATTACAGAATAATAGAAGAAATAGTTTGATTTTATCCTCGAAGAAATACATACTGAGCAGAGGACGCAGTTGATTTTCTTGACAACACCAACCCTTCCAGATCTGTCATAGGAATTGCGATTCGACTCTGGTATTAGTAGTAGCACAGACTGCCACAAGAAATAGATTTAATAAAGACAGATGTTAGTTTCTATAACTCTGACTACATTGGATCCTACAATACGGCAGTTCTATTATATTATATTATCCGAGGACATCTTACTTAAGATAATAAGAAGTACCATCTTCTTTATTATTTTATATCTGTAATCTCTGACTATCGGGCATCCACTGCTTTACAAGCCGCGATCAAATTATTACATATATATATTAAGAAAACCCAGATAAATTTTTCTTGTACTATGTATACCAAGTTTCTTGACAAATATATACAAGCTAGGCATCTAAATTACAGTTATATTATAATATTTACAGAGATCCTTTCCCCTGAAGCCTCAATCTTAGAACTTTTTTAATAACTTTTAATATATATTACAATGTCTCGATTATTTCTTTAATATCAGAACTTAATAGGACCTTGCAGCTACTTTCACCTCATATACCGCGTTTACATTCTACAATACAGACTGTTAGAGATGTTTTCACGCCCCTTGCACTGCAAATACTGCCTTTAATACTACATAAGATAATATTTCAAGGTTCATTAAATTTATCATCTCATGTTAATAAAATTACTATAATAAGACATTAACTTTCCCTATACCCAGCTCCTCTAAATTATTTAGAAAGGATTTCAGGGATTTATATGTCTTTTCAAGAAGACTATCAGTGGAATACAATATCCAGTCTTTCTGGCAATGGAGACAGGAACTCTGAAACAGAAGAGTATTTCTTTAGATATTATATATATATTTTAACACATCCATCAACATCTTCTAGTATTAAAGAACCAACTTTCGATCTTATACTAGTATTAAGAATCACGAAAAATAAAGTATCTATTTTATTTAATCATAATTACTAAGATCAGTTATATCTTAACTTATATTTATCTTTAGTTCAAATAATCTTCTTATCTAATCACTGAAACAGTCCTAAGTAGAGCCAGAGCTATAATTTATTAGATAGAGACCACCAGCCCCTGTCTTACAGTAGGTATTTTAGTAATATAAGCTCTATCTATAAAGCTACAAGGCTTAATTAAAGAATAATTATATCTTAAAGAAAATAAAGATAAATTATATATAGCTTGTATTATACTCAGCAGGACTGGATTTTCAGTTAAATCTATATTATTAATCACTTCTAGATTTAATACATGGAAGCTATAAACATATTACAGAATACATAACTGTAAATAAAAGCTCTTCTGCCTTGTATTAAATACTAGATTCCAGGATTTTAATCTTCTGCTTTTACTCCTCTTTAGTAATTTACTATAATTTAATTTCCTGGATCATCTCTTTACCTGCATTTTATTTACTGCTATATAAAGTCAGGAGAACTTTACTTAAGAGAACTCCTATCATGGCACTAGCAACAATAAAAAAGTACTGTAATAAGCAGGATTATACTTGCTATCTTATTTATATATATTATAATAAAACAAGCACTTTCATATACAGTTCCTCGGTTCTTTAATCTTGTTAGATATCACTTCGGCAGGCGTTATTACTTATTAGATACCGGGATCATGATTCCGGGGTTTATAGATCTAGCTGAGTAAAAGTTAAGAAAGCAGCAGAGAAGTAATATTAAAAGAGTAATTACAGTATTTATAAAACATATATCAAGATTTTATAGGATTTTTTTTGGCTTATACCTACTCAGACAACAAGGCTCCATTTTTACTAAGCCCAAACTAAAATCTGAAGAATTATAATTAATAATTTATTAATATCTTATCAAAACTTTTTAATAGTAATAAAACAAGCTATATATACTTCTAATATCATCTAGATTTACTCTTATACATAATTTGTCAGTATCAGGATCTGGTACAGCCAATAAAGCTATTCTGCCCACTGCGGCCCGAGATACTGACTGATAGAGCTAACCAGGTATTTATTACTATCACAAAACACCCACTTACTCTTGTAAATATTAATAAGAATACTATAATATGCTAAGATAACTAAAGCTTCTCCCTATCTCTCTAAAACTATTTAAATATATTCGCGAGGAATAAGCACTGGCCATATAATAAAAGCATTAATATTATTAGCTCTTAAGACAGAACATCTAATACACTTATAATAGATTATAAGACCTGTACAGCCTGTTAATATACTTTTATAATAGATTCATCCAGGTCAAGACCCTGGATACAATTTAACAGTACTTAGTAAATCAGGCCCAAGATTTTACTCAGCGAAGGGATCCTTTCTCCAAGCTCTAATACTGGTTTTAATATTATTTATTACAGAAATTACCATCTCCCCTGGACTGCGACAGTACACACCCCATGGCGAACTATAATATACTGCACAAATCAGTTAATAAAGCTCTCAAAATCATTTCCTCAACAAACCAGCGTTTCAGAAAGCATGTGCAGGCCTAGAAAGCCAGCGAATAGAAGATTAGAACATAACTTTCATCTTTAATTTAGTCTGATAATATATTAAACAAGCTCAATACATAGTTTTATAACTGATAGAAAAATCTCAGTAAGAATTATACTGCTCTAGTCTGATAATACTGAGATATAAAGCACTCAAAGATAAAAGCTCGTTCATAAGATAGGATATATCATAGCAATTAGTAAAATATCATATATTAAAATATCTAAGAGAGACTTTGGGCGGTCTAATTCTTTTATTACTTTAAAAAAAGTTTATGCAGAAGCTCGATATAGAGTATATTAACTGGGACATCTTCAGGAATGTTACTGGATTGTTAGGTGGTTGAGATTCCCGTCAGCAATATAATAGCAGGCGATACAGTTGTAGTATCACAGCTAACTCTGTATAAAATATATATAAGAGACGCAGGCCTCATAAACTTAGTTTTACTGAGAACTGATATAATTAGAATATATATATCTTTTCTCATAGTATTATATGATGTCAGTGACTGCACATAGGAGGTTTTCAAGTGATGAATCTTTATATGGTAATATTTGTATTTATTATAGCTATTTCAGGATTTTTTATATATCCTTCGGATTATTCTTGCTAATATGGTTATGTGAGAAAAAGGATTGCTAGGGCGCCAGATGTATTAAAGCAAACTTAGATCTTAAGGATTATAATATAGAAAGACTGCGTAGTTTAAGCAGTTTTATAGAAGTCTTTATAATCTATTTAGCCTATTACACTGATCCTATTAAAATATTAAAGATCTCTGAGTTGTAAAGAACCAGAACGAGCTGCAAGCAACTGTGGGTATTAAAAAAAGCTATAAAATCAAGAAAACAATAAGTAGAATAATCTGAACCTATACTAGAATAATATTTAATCCGGCCGAAGCACGGAAGTCTTATATTATCCCAGACTGCGGCATATCCTCTCCATTGGATATTGGGTCAAATATCAGTCTACAAAGAAAAATTTCTTATTACCAGGACTAGTGATTTTTCAGAAGTTAGTCTTTGATCATGGACTTATTTATCTCTTATATGTTCGAATTTTCTTGAACAGACTCTGGAAAATCTGTTCTGAGGCTTTGAGATTCCCGTGGCCCGAATCATGTAATATCAAATGCCAATAACTATGTACTATTAGTCATCAGCGGCCCAACCGGACAAGAGAGAGAAAATAGATAGGGATCGCACTTTCCTGAAAGTCAGACTGAATAAACTACTTATATACTATGCTATCACTGCCCGCTCGCTTCCATTTTGTCAGAAGTATATACATTCTTCTACATATTAACTGCCATCTCTAAACCGCACATCATCAATGGTCTAAATATAGGTAATTAATAAATAACGGCTGTCTAGAGTGATAAACGTGGCTGTGTACATAGCCAAGAGTCCCGGGGTTTCAGAATAGAATTAGCAGCTAATGATGGACGGTACTACCTCAGGATTATGGACTGATTGTCTTGCTAGTAGATGAGCTCGCGTGAAAAGGGTGCTTGCTCACCCCAACTATTGTACACTCACCCTAAGGTCACCCCGGTCGCGCGACGGTAAAGCAGCGCTCACCCTTGGCTCACGCATGCTGCACCCACCCAGGTATTGGCCGCGTTTAAGCCACACGCCGGGAGGTTAGTAGTTGGGTGGGTGACCACCAGCGAATCCCTTCTGTTGTATGTA
>NW_020798765.1:0-62473 GCF_003344945.1 Aspergillus welwitschiae | reverse complement strand
CTCTTCTACCTCTTCTTCATTATTCTTCTTATACATGGTATCTTCCTTAGGGTCATTATTATTCCGAACAATGATTCATGGCTTGTGCACACCGTAGCACTGGAAAGAGCAACCAGAGATAACCAGCTAAGAAATATACACACTATTACCATCAGGTACACCGGGCTAAAATCCACCAGCAACGGGGCATCTTGGTTATGAGCATACTTTTTCCAGTGCCCTTAACCTCGATTACATACCCACGGCTCATGCATAACCACATCATCTGTTAGCTAATTAGGAGTGAGTTAGTAGCATTTGGAGATGATGATGTTTAATCAGGAAACGCCTGGGGTGCCCCAAACTCTATCCGCTTCGCTGTTGCGACCGTCACCTCACGTCAAGCAGTTCACCGTCCTAGACTTCTCCAGGTAACGACTTTTCTTTGGAGTGATCAACGCAGTTGGTGGTACTCCTGGGGAAAACCAGCCCGGCTTCTTCAGTATGATTCGCTCTGCCTTCCCAACTGAACCACCGGACCAGAGCTTGCCCCCTCCAGACAGACAGACTTAGTCTGCCTTTAACGTAAGGAGATTGATTATCGGGCTCGGGGAGGGCTCCACCACGTTGTGGCCACGGGCGAAACTGCATCCTCGTTTTTTCTTTTCCTTCCCCCCCCACAATCTGAGCAAAATGTAGAAAAAGCCTAAACCCGCAGCTTCTTAATAATTAACTATAGATACGTACTAGAATACTACGGAGTACTCATCTGCTAGACTACTCTGCTACTTTGCTGACTTACTAGTCAAGCAAAGGCCAGCCCATCCTCCACCCTCCCGTCAGCCCGCCCATAATACGTATAGCCCTCCCCCGGTGTGTCTGCAGCCCTCCGCTGCCGTCAAACTTTCTATCTTTTTTTTTCTCCCCTTCCCTACTCTCTGCCTTCCTCTGATCTCTCTCCTCTTCTTCCCTTTCTTCCCTTCTATTAGTATAGCGCCTCTTTCTTCTTTCCGCCTGACAATTTACAACCACCTCTCCGCTCCGCTCCCTTCTCGCCATGGCTCCCACTACCCGGGATCTTGAGGCTCTCGCCGTCCACCACGACTCCGACATCATGGCTGATGATCTGGCCGAGAAGAAGGTCTCCGCTAATGAATCCCCCCCGGAAAACGACCCTTTTGGCAATGAGGAGTGTGGTGAGGTCAAGTACCGTGTCATGAAATGGTGGCACTGTGGTATATGTAAGGTTCCTCGGGGCTTCCCCCAACCCCAACCCCATCAAGGGTAAAGAATTACCATCTAAACCGAAATGTGATAGTGATGATTGCGGAGAATATCTCCCTGGGAATTCTGTCCTTGCCATCGGCCGTTGCGACTCTTGGAATCGTCCCGTAAGTGCTTCTTTCACTGTCGAGTTTCACTTTATTCCGTACCTCTTTCTAACATACCCCGGTTCAGCTCCATCTTCCTCATCCTGGGCTTGTCTGGCATTTCCTGGTACACTGGTTATGTCATCGGCCAGTTTAAGCTGCGCTATCCCCAAGTCCACAGCATGGGTGATGCGGGAGAAATCCTCTTTGGCCGCATCGGCCGCGAAATTCTCTTCTTTGGCCAATTGCTGTTCTGTATCTTTTTGATGTCCAGTCACATTCTCACCTTCACCGTACTGTTCAACACCATTACCGGTCATGGCACCTGCACCATCGTCTTCGGCGTCGTCGGTTTGGTTGTCAGCTTCATCGGTGCTCTGCCTCGCACCATGGGCAAGGTGTATTGGATGTCTCTCGCCTGTATGTCCACGATGTTCCTCATTGTTGTTTGGTTTTCAGACCAAGACTGACCACCGTCTTTCATTTTCGCAACAACAGCTTGTACCAGTATCACCGTTGCCACGATCGTCACCATGGTGGCCATCGCCGTGCAAGCGCCCGATCACGTTCAGGTCGATATCACCACCCATCCTAGCTTCTCGACTGCTTTCCTGTCAGTGACCAACATCGTCTTCGCCTTCAGTATGTCCCTCTTCGTCTTCCCTTCTTTCCTCAAAGCATCCTTCCTAACTCTTGTCCTGCAGTTGCTCACGTGGCCTTCTTCGGATTTGCCTCGGAAATGGAGGATCCTCGCGACTTCCCCAAGTCGCTGGCCATGCTGCAGGTCACGGATACAACCATGTACATCGTCACGGCCATGGTCATCTACCGTTACGCTGGTCCTGATGTTGCTTCCCCGGCGCTGTCCTCTGCCGGTCCGCTGATGAGCAAGGTTGCCTACGGCCTTGCCATTCCTACCGTGAGTGTCTCCCCCCATGTCTTTGTTCGGTAAATTTTTCCATCTCGTATACTAATATATTTTGGTTGGTCAGGTGATCATTGCCGGAGTTGTGTTCGGTCATGTCGCGTCCAAGTACATCTACGTTCGTGTCTGGCGCGGCTCCCCCCAGATGCACACGAACAGTCTTGCGGCTGTCGGATCGTGGGTCGCCATTGCACTGGGCGTGTGGGTAATTGCTTGGATCATTGCCGAGTCAATCCCGGTGTTCAACGATTTGTTGAGTTTGATCGTATGCTTCCCTAGCCCCTGAGACATGCGGTAGACGTGTTGTTACTAACGGGTGTTGTGATTGCAGAGTTCTCTCTTCGGTAGTTGGTTCAGTTGTAAGTCCACCCTCTTTACTCTATATTCTAAACCCCAGGCTTACCCTTCCATTTCAGACGGACTCCCTGCCATGTTCTGGTTGGTCATGAACCGTGGCCAGTACACTGCCTCGCCCAGAAAGATCTTCCTGACCATTGTCAACCTCGTCATCTTCGGCATTGCCTGCGCCATTGTATGTTGTCAACTTATCCATCCCCGTTCTGCAATTGCGCATTGACACTAACCTGACCAGTGCGGCTTGGGTCTCTACGTCTCTGGCAAGGCCATCCACGACAGCTCTTCCTCGGCCAGCTGGACGTGCGCCAACAATGCCTCCACCTAAGGGTGGATTGAGTCCTTCCGAGCGGATTCTTCACAGGGTCCACCTCGGCCTCTCTGCTAACCTCCCAGATCGAGCTGGGCTGTTCTGGGGTATTCAACGCATTGGTGTTCGTATAGGTGTTTGATGGGTCATTTTCGTTGAGTTCCGAGAAATGGTTTTTCATGTCATGTTTATGTTTTGCGTCTATGGTTTTGTTTTTCCCCCACTAGCCGGCATCCACTCGTACCTATTACCTGTTTGTTCATTGCATGTCATTATCATCCCCCCTGTGTACAGAATGTATATACTACCTCTACTGCTGCTATTACTACAACTACTACATGACGATGACTACTACTCTATCCTGGTTGGTCCACTCGCTTGCGGTTGTTTCTGCCGGGTGGACATGGATGCAGAGCTCCTCTTCGGTACATTGCATCGCATCATGAAGATTTTGGTCTTGCATTTGGGCTTGAAAAATAGCACGCGAGTCTTTTGACATATTTAGGAGAATAGACTTCATTACGAAAAAGGAAAAGAAATTTTGGACTACAAGACCAGATCGTGCACACTATGTAGTACCTGCTTGTGTCGTGGTTCATGTTTTCCACGACCTTGTTTTTGGCTTCATCCTAGCGGTATCTAGCATGGCACCAGTCCAGCCGCACCCGATGAACACCCGCTAACAACACCACGATGGCTGATCTCCCACCCTGATCCTCACAGCAGCAGGCGTCCCTCGGTGCTGCTCCGACTGGCTGGTCCCGAACGCCCTGTCGGCGCCGGTCACAACCCTAATTCGTCTGCCTGACGGGCAGTTCTGCTAGTGGAGGGTTTAGGGACACATTTTGGGCACTAGTAAGTCTGGGCAGGGGCAATGGTGATGGCGGATTGGAGGAGTGACTTGGTGCCGCAACCGAGTGGGGAGCTATCTCGTTAGCTTGTCTGTTATCCGGAACCTCGTGCATGTGAGAGCATTCAGAGTAAAAGCTGGCAGAGATACACCCTCACCTTGAAGATCGGTTCAAGTTCCAAACTGCAAGGCTTCATCGTACGATAATGAGAGACGACTCAACCTGCAACCCCAGCATAGGCGACAGATTCAACCCTCCGCAGAGTGCATGCACATATTCAGACTCATCCCCCGTCAACCCTCAGCTCCGTCTCTCTGATATCCGTGCATGCCAAGTGCATCTCTTCCGCAACATGCCGGGTGGGTCGCTATCTCACACAGGGAAGAACTGTTCAGGTCTTTAAAAAAGTTCATTGTCCGACCCAGGTACATCGCTCTGCAAGGCTCTCTTCCCCTTTTTCGCCTCTGGCCATGTCTCGTCGGTTTGCAGATTGACAAAGCGTGATTACTGGTCACTGCAAGAGGGACAACGTTACAGCTCGCATCTCCAGCGTTGCGTCGGAAGCGCCCGTCTTTTCCAACACCCCTAGCTTCCTGCACCACCAATGAGGCGTCGCTGCCTTTGGATTATCCAGGCAATTGTCCTGCTGGGCCTTCTCTCTGCATTTTACTATACACAAATACAGTCCCAGGCGCTTTCACAGCAAGATTCTGTCCCGACTGACCCTCTCGAGGTCGCCATTCCGCAGACAGTCCACCAACTCTTCATCTCAACACCGGGAACCCGCGGATCCAGCTTCTATCTGGATAGACACAGCACCTCGTGGCTCCAATCAGGATGGAAGGTCGAGTACTGGAGGGAGTCGTCGTGTCTCGAACTTGCACACGAGCTCGATGATACTGGGTCATACGCCGCCACATTTCAGGCCCTACCCGTCCCGATTCTGAAATCTGACTTTTGTCGCTACCTGATTTTATTCGGGCGGGGTGGGATCTACAATGACCTCGATGTCCACCTCCTCCAGCCGTTGCCGTGGCCAGTAATGGGCCCAGTCAAGGATGGGGATGAAGAACCCCCGGCTGTTATTGTCGGTCTGGAAGGCGATGCCGCCACAACTGGCCTGCCCCGATCTCCGCAATTTGTTCAGTGGACCATGGCATCTGTTCCCGGTCATCCCATCTTTCGTGACGTGTTACAGTCCATTGTAGACCGCACAGTTCACTATGTCTCGACTCAGACTGCAGAAGCTGAGGCGGACATCGACGTGATGAGCTGGACTGGTCCCAGTGTGTGGACAGATGCGGTACTGGGCTATCTACACTCCGATGATGAGCAGATTCAACAACTCCGCGATCTTCACGAGATCGTGCGCATGCGTGACGTGGTCATCCTTCCGCGCCGATCTTTTGCGGTGCTCCAGGGTGAAGACCAGTCTGCACCAGACGTTCTGGTCAAGCATTATTTCTCGGGAAGTTGGAAGGCGTGTGCTCGAGAATGGCTCCGCTGGCTGTGGCCGGGAGGTTGTTGACTGCTGCAGGTCGAAAGAACCGCTGGAAGTATTAATTTGATTGGTTTGGGAGTACTTCAATTACATTCGTATTTTATACAATCGTCTCGCTCGTCATAACAGATGGTGGCCGAACATATTCGGAGTGGGAAGCCGTAGTGGGTTCGCTTTCTCCAGATATTCGGGACAAGAGAAGATGGCCTTTATATTCCTTCCCCGTAACGAAATCAACCAATCAGAACATCTGATCGGACACATCCAGCCCTCGATCAAGTTCGTCCGCCTCTTTGCGCAAGACCTCCGCCCGGAACTTTCGAAATGCCGTCTCGATTCTCTGTCTTCGATCGGGATCCGCCGTGATGCAGCGACTTCCACTTCCTGCTCCTCCCAAGAAGCCTACAAGAGAGTGATACTTAGCAGATGCCTACTAAAACACGGTCTTTCAAAAGCGTGCAGGCGCATAAACCTACCGAGTTCGCCGCCTAGGAAGAACCCTCCCGCGCTCGCAAAGAAATAAGTGGCGAAATCACCCAGGGTGGTGGGTTTCAGCAGTGGAGTGATATCTGGAATAGGCTCTGTTTTGCCACGGGGTTAGCGTACAGCATTTGAGCAGGAGGAGCACTAGACTCAATGAATACCAGAGCGACCGCCGGCAAAGACAACGTGGGTGGGCTTTTCGCGGGCGCGGAAGACCTCGAAGAAGGCCTTGCGTGAACTTCTTAGGCGGAAGGCAGCATAGAGTCCCAGACCGAGTCCAACGGCTGAGCCAATTGTCGTCCACCAGGCGACCTTTTGTGTGGCTGTGGTGAGAGCGTCGCGGTCTTCAGCGCGTAGGTCATGCTGCAGATGCTCCTCCGCCAGACGGGCGAGCTCGTTGCTGCGGCGATTGCGGAGAGCGGGATAAAAGTCGGGCATGGTGACAGTGAGATAGGTAATTATAAAGAGAGTATTACAACTAGCAATGGAGCATAAAGAGAATATTGACAAAGGATGAGGGTAGTATTCGCTGAGTTTATATAAGGATGGATGAGGGCGTAGACAAAAGCAGGGCGCGGGGCAGGACACATGATGACGTCATGAACCGGGGTTTTGTTCATGATCAGGTACTACTACGACGTGTGGCATATTGTTTGTCTGGGCTCAGTAGTAGATTGAGATGAAGTACTACTCTACTCAGATGACTGTGTGCCTTAGTGGACTTAGTAACTGCTGGGGTGGGGGATTGAATTCAGTTGAACAGTGTAAGTGGAAGCATGGGAACTAACATTTGTATAGTATATATCTTTATCCTATCATCCAACGATCGACTGCGGAGGGGACTTCAAGAGAGTGTCACAATCTTCGTATTTTGGGGTTTATTTTTGGGTTCCCCTTAGTGAGTTTCTAGTCGACAGGTAACGCTCTATCGCATTGAAGCAATACTACGGGCGTACTCATGATCCATCAGAAATAATGACTACTAGTAACTACATAAGTAACTAGATAGTATAGCCGTTCAGGCAATCAGGCCATAAGGCACCAAGACACCAAGGCACCAGAGCGGTGGGGACCTGCTGCCGGTCCCGTGACCCCGCGTCCAAGTAATTAATTAAAGTAGATTAATTACAGTTGATCAATCAATCATACTTCGACGCGACACGTTTCTTGATCTTCACTTTTCACCGTCTTTCTGGCTGGCAGTCCAGGTAGTTAGTGGGACTAAGCTTGCTTTTCTTCTCTGACCTGGTGCCAATGCTTCCATCCTGATTGACCTTCCTCTCCCATCTCCATTGTTCCATCTTTCATCTGCTCGTCCTGTTTCCAGCTCCTTGAACACCATGCTTCACATTCAAGACCTCCCTCAGGAGCTGCTTCTGCATATTTTCTCCTCTGTTGCCCATAGCGATCCTTCCAACCCACTGGATCAGAACACCAAGTCTTCCGATGAAAACGCCAAGACCCAACCCCAACAACCTCCTGCTGATAGACTGTTCCCACGCCCTCCTTGGGTCGCTGGGGATAAAGATGATGAGACCGACGAGGAGAATCCCGAGGATGATTGGGAGGGAGGGAGCACACAGATCCAGGACGTGATCGACGTGTACAATCTGTGTCGGGTGTGCCGCTTATTCCGCGAACTCGCCCAGCCCCTGCTATTCGAGCATGTTGATTTGTCTGGCTTCCCTGGTGACCTGCGGAACCTCGTTCTTCTTACCAGCACCGTCCTTCGCCGTCCCAGCCTAGGCGAACATATCCGCAGCCTCTCCGTCCTTCCAGACCACGATCATCACGTCTTTGATAAAAGCCCAAAGCCCCTGACCGCCGACGACCGAAAGCTCTTTACCTCCTCCATACGTGATATTGGCTTAGCCACGGAGGACGAGCGCGACTGGATGAGTGCTTTGAAGAAGGAGGAATTCGACTACAGTCTTATGGTCATCTTGCTCATCTTGAAAGCTCCAAATCTCCGCTTGTTGACATTGGCGGGAGGTTACTTTGCCATGAAGCCACTCGAACAACTCTGGAAGCGCCATCCCGCCGTATTGTCAAAACTCGAGGACCTGTGGTTGGAGGGTGACGATCTCCTCAAGGGCTATCCGCTTACTATTTACGAGGAGATGATCAGTCGGCCTCAGTTACGCTCGTTAAATATTGAAGAAGCCCACCTCAGTGACGACCTATTTCCCGCCTGTTGGACTCCACAATCGTTAACCACGAGCCGGATCAGCCTACGCCTCTGCCACATCGATGCCCCCTCTGTCACCAAGTTACTTCGCGCATGCCGTACAGTGACCCACTTCATCTACGACAACTTTACCATCGACCCTGAGGACCAGCCTCATAACCTCCGCCCCGTTCGCGAAGCTACCGCTCCCGAGTTATGCGCCGCGCTCCTCCCCCACAAGGACACCCTAGAATGCCTGACAGTGACCTTCAACCGCGAACCCCGCGAACGAGAGAACATCGATGATTACGTGGCCCGCCAGGCGAAGATCGGCCCGCTGCGCGACTTCTCCGTGCTCCGGCGACTCACCGTTCAGCAAGCGTTCCTGCCGCTGCAGCCCCAGTTCCCTTCCACCCTCGAACAGCTCACTGTCGACGACTGCAACGTCTCCGTCCGTGGGTTGGCCGAGCATCTGGCTAAGGAGCATCGACAGGGGTGCCTTCCCGCACTCAAGCGCGTCGAAATGCTCGCCGTGGACATCACCGACCCCATCAAACTTCCGGGTCAGCAGATCCCATTTGGCCAGACGCCGGAGCAGTCTTACACTAGCATTAAGGATCTGTTCAAGGATACGTCCGTCGATTTCACCATCCTTCCTTATCCGGATTGTCCGCAGAACCTCGCTGGCGACTCCGACCTCGACGACTACTCTGATGATGACCCTTACGATATGACTGATGAGTATGGCTTACTGGGTCTCCGCGAAGGGGGTAACAGCCTGTTCCAGGCGATGCTCATGCAAGCGATGCGGGCACAGGGGGACCATTACATGGATGATGAGTTCGACGAGTGAAACAGATGACCGAGCGAGTTGATGACGAAGATTATGAATAATTTGGGAAATGTATCACGATCATAATATCTATATTTGACTAGACTGGATCTAGACTGGTTGGATTTTTCATACTTTCGGGTTGTTGATGGACACCGCTCCGGGCCATGGGAAGTCCCGCACTTTTTTTTTTTTTTTTTTCTTTTTTTCGGGAATAAATCTTGATTCTCTGGCAATGAACCTTTCTTTAGTGGAGGAGCGAACTTTTCCGGGGCGATAATATCATGGAAACCGGACAGAGCCAGCCAGTCTTGTTCTTTCAGGAGCAACCATACATGGCCACACAATTCACTGGCCGCAAAACCCACCTCAGCCTCCATTCACACATCGACCGCATCACTGTCATCATCATGACAATCTGTCGACACGAAGATAACATCAATAGTATCTTCGTTGTCCTGATTCCCAATATAATCCCCCGTGACCTCGAGGCCGCGGGAACTCGATAACGGAGACGGAGGCTCAACCTGAGCAATCCCCAGCGTCACAGCTATCCCCCCATGAATTCGCTTATGCGCGCGATACCAGTACCCGTCGAAGCCGGGGTAGGTGTAGCCGCCTAGATTGGTGGCTAGCCAAATGCCCCCATTCGTCTGTGTGCTGCGCTGCGGATCCCAGAGGAAGAACTTGCCGCCATCGCGGACTGCGTAATTCCATTCTGCGTCTGCGTGGATTGGGAATGACCGTGTTTCCGACACTTGGAAGGTTCGTCGCCCGCTTCCGAACTTGTAGTAACTCTATACGCCGCCGTCTGAGCCGAGTGACTTGCCGCTATTATTGTCTTTGATGTAGTAGCATTCGCCGTAGTGTATACCTAGGCTGCTGCTGGTTGGCCCTTCCTCATTGTCCGCGAGGGTGTATCCAACGTCGATCGTGTCAGAGGCGTAAGGTCAAACACGGCAGGGTAAGAGTGACCGGCGGTCGCAATAAACTCGGCTGGAGGGCTGGATGACCACAGACCTGCTTGAAGAGTGCCGTGGTCGTAAGGACGGTCAAGGCTCAGGCCAAGCAACTAGACATGCTGGGTAGGTGTGGATGCAGGCTGCAGTGTAGCTGCTTTAAGTACAGAGGTGTCTGGAGGGCACAGACACCCAGAGGTATGGTGGACCCCGTGATAAGCACATGCTTATATACCCAGTTAAGTCTTTCGCACCCTGCTGCGAACATGGACAGTGAGCCGTAAACGTCACACTATACTCTGGAAGACCGCGGAGGATGCGAAGGTTATCTTCTATTGAATGGACCTACTTACAACCCTTTGGGGAGAGGTTCGTCATAGTGCAGCGAGACTATCGTGGGCGAAGTATAAAGGCAAAGCTTACGTTAGGGAGCTACATGTACTGGCCAATGCCGGTGCAGGGCCGAGAATGGCTGAGTTGGAGAGGCAGGTCGGGGCTGTTCTGCTGACAATGGGACTACGATGGGTGGACCGAAAGGTTTAAACCTAGTACCCTGGACTTCAGTCCTGAGTCTGACATGCCCGCCATCCGATACCGACGAGAAGGCTTCCAAGAAAAGCTCTGCGGCCATTGTGTGCAGGCTAGCTTCAGGCCGACTCCACGATATAACGCTGACGATCTGCTCTCAACCTCGTCTCTGCGGCCTTGTGAGACCTTTTGTCGGTGTGATTACCATCATATCTAGAATGGCTATACCGGACCGTTAGCCGGCGGTCAATTTAACCGTACAGTTAACAGTCATATATATTTTCATTAACCTGATGGTTCCAGACATAATAATTCAGCTATTCTATCACAGATTTTCTGTAGAATCCCCGGACCTTTTATTATTTCTTACAGTTACTTATCATTACAACCAGTAAGTTTAGATGTATTCGCTTATATGGTTACTACGAATCTCTTCCTCTATACATTCCTGGCAGCGTCGAAAGACGGTTAAATAAAAAGTGGTCGATCATAATAAACAATGTCAGTAATAGTAGAACCTCGTATATTATCAATCACCCGAAATTCCTAATTCTTTCCTCCATAGAATGGTAATTCCTTTATGGGTTGAACTGGACTCAAACCTTCCATAGAGATCTAGCGCAGCTACTACAATGAAACTCCAAACCAGTTGAATGTCTCAAACAGACTTTTTATATATCTCGCAGTATTTTGGGCTGTGAGGTATAGATCAAATTTCGATACAAGGGTGCTCTTGTTCGCACACGAGGCCGGGGTCTCTTGATCGCGTCCTTGTTGAGGCCCTTTATGGCGAGCAGTATCGCGATTACCCCCTGTTGTTCTTCTGCCGTAGCCCATGATAACGGTATGATTCCTTCAAAATCCTTAGAGTCTAAATTGGCCCCTTACACCGCGAGTAGCAATTTGACCACGTTTGTCAATCCCCTCCCTGCCGTCAGCGACAATGGCGGTCGTCCGTCATCATCCCTTGATTCTGGGTCAGACCCGTTCATGAGCAGTAGCTTAACTACTGCCTCGTCGCCTTTGCCTGCGGCCCAGCATAGTGAAGTTTCCCCTCATGAGTTCTTAATGTCCGGATCAATACTCTCATGTTCCAGTAGTAAGCCTAGCCCAAGGAGGGCGGATGACGAGGAGAGTTCAAGAAGCGTATTTCAGTGCGTTTGGATACAAAAAAGGCTTCAGTTTAGAAGCAAGACCCTGGCTTCCGCAAGCGTGATATACTCACTTGCTTCTTCCAACCACATAAGTGCCAGCAGCTTCTGCAATTCGAGAAGCTGTGAGTTCTTTCCTGAATAACATATCATGGATGAGATCGACAAATGGTGCATTAGCACTGTAGGTACCAGGAACGGAGGTCGCTTCCCGAATCCAGGCATGATATGGGAAGATTAAGGCATGGGATGCGGTGCTCATTATATTAATAGCATCTTTGCATAGTCCATATTTATCAACTACACCAAGAAATTCTCAACGCGCAAATTGTTGTATTTTCTATCTAGATGCGAACCGCGGCAACACGGTGACTCCTGGCTCTGCCCAATCACTGACTACTAATTTACACATCCGCTCTTAGCATCGAAATCAATGTAGGTCCCTTTTCGTTCGAGATTATCCTCCTAATCAGCAGTCTGATTAACAACTTCAATAACAACTTTGCCAACCTGCTGTCCGCTCTCCAGTCTTTGATAAGCCTCCTTGTATTCCGCAAAAGGGTACACCTGATCAATAACCGGCCTCATCTCATGTCTTGCCATTGCCGCAAGCATTGCCTCAAAATCTAGTCGTGACCCGATAATTGATCCAGTCAACGTCAGGGTCCGAGCCATGATATCAATAGGCGGGATACCACCACCAAGACCACTTGCAAAGCCGATTAGAATAATTACACCACCTATCTTGGTGCATGCCGCGGCTTTCTGAATAGTCTTCTCTCCAGCAATATCAAGGGTCCTGTCCACCCCCTTGCCATCAGTTAGAGTCAAGATCTCGCGATCCCAGTCTGGAGAAGTGTTGTAGTTTACTACAGCATCTGCACCGAGTGCCTTCAGCCTAGCAGCTTTGGTATCAGACGAGGTAATAGCCAGCACACGAGCGCCATAGATTTTCGCAATCTGCAACGCGAACAGTGAGACACCTCCAGTTCCCTGAATCAGTACCGTCTGGCCAGGCTGAAGAGGCTCAATTTTATTCAGTGCTGTCCACGCTGTTACTGCTGCACAGGGAAGCGAAGCAGCTTCAGCATAGGACATATAATCGGGAATGTGTACAAGTGCATCTTCATGAAAGAGCACGTACTCTGCGAGCATTCCATCGATGCTAAACCCAGCGCTCGTGCGGAAATATTCTGGAATAAATGGGCCGCCAATCCAGGTTGTAAAACAACCGACTGCAACCCGATCATTGGGTTTGACCCGTCTTACTCCTGGCCCGACCGCGATGACCTCGCCGGCGCCGTCGGAAACAGGAATCACCTCCGCTTTGGAATTGACAGGGTAGTCGCCTCGCAGTAGCACTGCATCTCGGTAGTTGAGTGAGACGGCGTGAACCCGGATCAAAACTTCGTGTTGACCTGGGCTGGGCAAAGGTTCCTCACGAAGCTCGGTCATAAGCTTATTACCTCCTGCGGTAACAGCGCGGACTGCTTTCATTTGCTGCATGGGTGGCGGATAATAACAAGAACTCCTTTAGGTTTGATTCGATCGGTAGATTGAATGTGAGTGAAAAGACTGTCCGATTCGTAAGTACCGGAATCCTGCATGGGAAAAAGAAATGATATATAAACCTTTTCTTGTAAAGCTCCAGATTGTGTTCTTCAGACAGCAGAGGACATCCAGTGCAGATGATATTGATACTTGTCGTAGCGTATTTATAATGATATGTTGACAAATCTATACCGGCGAGCAGGCTTTTGGCTTGGTGGGCTCTCCGGGGGACGCACATATCAGTTAATAATTGCATTAGAGTGTTAATAATATGGTAAAGAAAAATATACAAGCAAGGCGGGCCTTCCGGTCGGTGACGGGTACTAGGCACTCCAAGGTGGGCACTCCGAGGTGGGCACTCCGAGGTCGACATCATTTTGATACGGGAAGTCAACAGGCAGGCTTTTGATGGAAGGAATTCATCGAACTGCGTGGCATATTCGTGTCATAACATTACATACGCCATATTTCCACACAAGAATTCCGCATCCCGCAACCCTACTAACAACCGATCAGCTCGGTTATGGACACATATCCAACAACCACGGCTCCGCCAAAAGGAGCATCTTCGCCGCCATGAAGCGCAACATCAACAGAAGCGCCTCCGTTGCCACAGCCTGCGATCGAGAGTTTGGGCAAAGGTACGTTGTGGTTCTTCAATTAGATCGGTGGGATGAGTGACCCTGATAATCCACCTTAGTGATGTACTTCGACAACACATGTGACGAGTGGATGGAGAAAAGGAACATACCACAAGGAATACTCATGCCGATATCAGCCCTGTTACAGAATCTATTTTGTTACAGAATCTATTTAATATAAATATAAAATATTATATAATTTATAACCTACTTATAAACCCTGTCGGACGTTGAGATTGAAGGATAACACTTGCGAGATTGTAGCATCCCATTCCCAGGCCGCCCGGAGAGAGGTTTGTGCATGGGTGGTGGATAGCCCATGAATCTGCTCGGTCTTGAGCAAAATGTCAAACAGGGCCTCTTGCTCCCGTCTATCAGTCGTGCGATCACCACCTGAAACAACAGGATCAGCTAGGATGTTTTTGCCATGGGGGAGAAAGATAGCATACACATGGATACTCCCATGCAGGCAGCAACGAGGGCCGGAGCGGTTTTGTTAGAGATGGCTATCCCACAAAGACTGAAGACATGGTGCTTGACCTCGGCCTATCGTAGTTAGCGATCAGACTCAACTGCACGCGAAGTTGTACATCTGATACCTCTCTTCGTGCAACGGCTGCCTTGCGACCAGGCCCAAGGCGAGGCACCGTGGGATCAAACACCGTCAGAAGAAGACGTGCGAGGTGCCAATGCTGAATACCAGTGACTGTGATCTTGGTCAGCATTGATTGATCTTCTATTCTAAGGAGTCTAGTCTTACCGATGCAGTCATCCAAATACCACAAAACTGGAAAAATCTCCCCCTTGACGGTATTTGGAGGTCGACAATACAAGGGGTCAAAGGTAGGCGGAGTTAGAGCTTGCCATTGCTGGTTGTAGGCACACAACTCCTCGTATTGCCCCCGGGTCTGACCTTCCTCACCATAGCAATACCGGAGCACATCGACACAGTGCAACACCACTCGATTCGCCCAGGTGGGATCGTCCGCGGAATCCAACTGCCGATAGACAGACGCTTCACAGCAACTGAGATCGAGCTCGGCGACTCGTTGTTCGAGGAAGGCCTTGTGAAACTCCTGTCGGATGCCAACCCAGAAGGCCGCTAGTTGCAGTCCGCCACAGCACAATGCAGCGTGGCCCTGAGCGTTGAGGAAGACTTGGGTGCCACGCAGATGAGTTTTCCCGTCACTGCCAACCAGGGCCGCTGTGGCTCATGCCTGTCAGCAATTCAAACATTGAATGCAGGTATACGAACCGACTAACCGTCGAATTCCTCGTAGAAACGCAGGATGACGGACGCCGCCAGGAGGTCCACATTGTGAATCTCAGCGTCATCTGCTGACACCAAATGGGAAATGCAGAGAGACTGGTAATCGAGGGCCATGCCATCCCCAAGATTGGGTAGACGTCTCCCCGCAAAGGTGACCGGGCGGGTCCCCGTGGATTGCCAGCGGCCGAGGTGTCGTGCAGCTGCCGAGTAAACAGCGTAGAGCAAGGCCGGACACTGGGCTGCGCGATCCGGCATTACAAGGGCGAAATGCTTACCGGCATCACAGGAATCGAACTGCATCCAACATTCTCAGGGGTCGTGTTGCTGATGAGGGTTGAGGGAATAGACCTTACCCATGGGGCCAGCTCCTCAACGAAGTAGCGCATCAGGCATGCCTCCTGCACGGCCCGATCGGTCCATATCGACGGTTCGGCTGGATGTGGAGAATTTTCTATCAGCCTGCCATTATCCCGGGTAGAATCTGGCAACCTCAGCACCGACATGGTTGATATGGGGGATGTTGATCCTTGTCTGATCGCAAAGGGTAACTGGCGGGGTTATGCGGGGTGAGGTCACGGGACGACGATCCCCCCACCAGGATGACATTAAAAGCAAGAATTTCTTGTTTGAACCACTCTCTATATTGTCTATCGTCTATCGTTAACATATGTATGGTCTATAAGCTCCCGCTATCCCATTTACAACCGGGAAGAGCTCTTCAACTTAGCCTCCAACCTCTGGCCAATCTGCGGCTCCACCCGGCTGAACATGGCAATGGTGGCCTTCTGGATCTCCGGCACCACTCCCTCCAAAGCTTCCGCCACGTTGTTCACCCAGAGGCTGCGCTCCGCCTCATCGAACACATTGTTCCACAAGGCACGGGGCTGCACAAAGTCCTCGTCGTCCACGGGGATCTCGTTGAGACCCAGCACCGCGCCGGAGCGCAGCCACTCGTGGTGGCGCACCTCCTGCACCGACTGGCTGAACACGCCAGGGGTCAAGGTGCTCTTGATGTAGTTCGGATCGCCACCGTAGTTGCGGCCCATGGTGGCCAGACCGTCACGCTCGTAGGGCGCATACACGGGGCAGATGGCCCGGTTGGGCGGCAGCTGCGTGTAGTTGACTCCCAGGCGGTAGCGCTGGGCATCGGGGTAAGCGAACATACGCGCTTGGAGCACTACAGAGGATTAGTTTCACTCTTATCTACACACAAACTAAAGGTGAGGGGGAAGCTTACTAGGATCAGGGGTCACGGCGATACCCGGCACCAGGTTGGAGGGCGAGAAGGCAGCCTGCTCGATCTCGGCGAAGAAGTTCTCGGGCTGATCATCGATCGTTAGCACGTCGGCACTAACATGAAATTGTTGGCTGCTAGGGGAAAAACTACTCACGTTGCGGTTGAGGGTCATTTCGCCGACCTCGATGAGAGGGAAGTCCTTGTGCGACCAGACCTTGGTGATATCAAAGACGGCGCGGCCGTAAGTCTCGGCCTGCTCGGGCTCCATCACCTGGATGTAGAACTTCCACTTGGGGTAGTCACCACGCAGGATGGCCTGGAAGAGGTCCTCGTTGTGGAAGTCGGGGTTGACACCAGCCATGCGAGTGGCCTCCTCAGGGGTGAAGTTGTGGGAGCCCAGGACAGGTCTGAAGTGGAACTTGCAGTAGCGGAACTTGCCGTCGTGGCCCACCAGCTTGAAGGTGTGAATACCGAAGCCGGTCATGCGGCGTGCGGACTGGGGCAGACCACGCGAGCCGAAGACGTGCATCAGGGTGTGGACACTCTCGGGCTGGTTGCTGTGGAAATCCCAGTACTAGATACCCAGTTAATTCGACAGGGGTCTACAGTCATCATGATGATGAAAAGATGAACTTACCATGTTCATGTCGGGAAGACCGGTGGTAGGGTGCCTCTTGTGACTGCGGTTCAGGGAGGGGAAGCGAACGGGGTCACGAACGAAGAAGACGGGCTATCACACAGGTGAGGCGATGTCTCAAAGAGGTACACGGGAAACGAGTCAACTTACCACATGGTTGCCGACAATGTCGTGGTTACCCTCCTCGGTGAAGAACTTGACGGAGAAGCCGTGCACATCACGCACGGTATCTGCGCTACCCTTCTCACCACCGGTGGTACTGGCGCGGAAAAGCACCTTGGTGGTCTTACCAACTCCGTTGAGGAACTTGGCGCGGGTGAGGTGGGAGATGTCCTTGGTGACGCGGAACTCACCCCAAGCACCATTACCCTTGGCGTGAACAACTCTGTTGAATGAATTGATAAGGTTAGTGGACGAAAGTGCCGATGAGCGGTGGGTCAGCCGGAAGGGCGGCCGTACCTCTCCGGAATCCGCTCCCGGTTGAAATGGGTCAACGTCTCGATCAGCAAGGTGTCACCCAAGGTGGTGATGGCACCGCCGCCAAAGGTCGGCAGGGTGGTGCTGACAGAGGGGTTGGGCAGAGGTTGACCTGCAGGAACACTGTGAGATGGGAAGTTGGACTGGTGAGAGAGAGGATACGTGTCACCTACCCTCGGCAAGGGTGTAAACGGGCTTGGACATGATGAAGGACGTGAGATTAAAGTTTCCGGGAATAAGGGAGGATGCGCTAGTAAAGCTATCCGCGAGGAGGATCCAAAGGGGGTCAAAGAAGATGTCCACAGAGCCGGCTCTGAGGGATGGGGTTTGCGGTGCACACGAGAAGAAGAAGAAAAGAGTCGATGGAGACAGAAATAAGAAAACACATCCTGACGCTGGAAACCCCCCAAGATAAAATTTTTCCCTCCCGGCCGCCCTTTAGCGCCAAAAGTGGATGAGGCCGTATCTAGGACCCGACGGTTGGTGACAGCTCGACACCCGCTGGGCCAGATCTAACTGCTAACAGTATGAATTAGATAACTCGGACCAAGTTTAACCAGTTTAGGGCTTGTCCCCTCATGAGGGGTGAGGGGATCGTCGGCCCGTGAGGGGTTTCTTTTGCGTAAGTCCTCTTTCCCGTCCTTCCTATTGGTCGATGCTCCAGAGCCTCTCCCGCAGTCACATGACACTTATCATGCACGCCTGGCGACTATCCGAGGAACTGCCGAGAAATAATCAGCTAAAGATAGGGAAACTGGAAGATAAGAAAGTCGAGACACAGTGACAAGCCAACCAGCTTAATATGATTCCAAACATTGGAATCATATTCCTTATATGATAGGCAAAGACCACCAGTAATATTTACCTAACTTAACGGCCTGTGTGCGGAGAGCTCCTTAAAGTTTAAGCAGCAGAGTTCAAGATATATTACTACTATCTTATGAGTTGAACAATAGGCATATAGTAGTAGTAGTAGCCGTAGTACTATTCTAGTTAGTATGCATTTACCGGCCACATTCCTTTCATATATTGCGGAGACAGCTCTTTCTTCATTATTATTTGTTGGCCTCTCGATCAATTTAACATCTAGGGCAAATGGCATGACTCAGATTGATGCGCTGTAATATCGGGTATGGGGCAATGTCAGCATAGCGCAGAGAGTTACCCGAAATTACCTTCTCTTTACCAGCCTTAACACGTTAGACAATATCAAAAAGTCATGGAAGGGTCAGCGGTGTGTAGGGCCCTGGTTAAGCCCGAGGCCTTTCCGGAGGCCGAGTCCGCCTTTTCTGACAAGCTTAGTAGCCTGCTGCCGGCTTCAGCATCCCGGTAAGATCAATGGAGAATTAGGCTATGGCCAGTATGATGATGGATGGTAGAAAACGATGCGAAAGTCTCGTGTTTGATGAGAAAAGTGTAACCCCAGGATTAACGGAAGGTTGTACGCGACCTGTACCTGACACGTTTGGGGAATGCGAAACATGTTTCTGTAGCCCATAAAGTCATGTCACTTGGACCAACAAGAGGCATGTCAAGGATAGAGCATGCTGCCAAGCAGAGTCGTCTCCTCTACTTCATTTTCCCAAGGCGTGTACATTGGTGCGCCCAAGGAGGCACTTTGAAGATGTTGACAGGCCAACTTGGTGCTGGAATAGACAGAGCTTTGAGTTGAAGAGTAGCTTAATCGCCATCATCCGACTTTGCAAAAGCATGAAGTCAACGATATGGGTATGCTTGCATGTAACACCCTTGGCATATGGGAACCCGAAACCGATAAAGCACTAGACAGGAAGAATGACTCTATCCCCCAAATTGTACGATAGAGATACACATATGCCCATGAAAAGATTTACTGCTAAGCCACATCGTAGGAGGTCTTGCCGCAAAGGATCATCACTAATATCGACAGGCGAACCGTGGATGATGCAATATTACCTACATGAACCTCAAAGATCATATAAGGCCAAACAAATTAGCGCTTATCCCCCTATTTTCTAAAAGTCGATGGACGCATACAAATTATGTCTAGCAACGTTCTCAATGATGTCGGGTTGGTGTTCCATCTCCAGTGACGCAAAGAGGACCTTTTGTGCCGAAGCGCCTCGGCTCCACCCCACGGGGACGGGAACGAGGATCACCAAGAGGTGTAACCAATACCCAAGTGAGTAGGGAAGGAGCGGCAGACCTTTTGAATGATGGTATGGGTTAGGACTTCGTAAAAATATATCGCGGTGAAAGAAGCCTATAAAATGCGGATTCTGTGACGGGACTACCTGTGGAAAGTGTTCCCAAACGCAAAATGTACGAAAGCAAGTGCCATATCAAGGGCTACCATGGCCTCCAGCTGAGACCAACGATCTTACTCCTCATACCATGCTCCATCGTCGTGACCTAGCTGGCGATGGTAATGCACTGACCTATACTCGGACTTCTGGCCGACTTCCGAGGGCTGTTGCGGTCCGCCGAGTGGAGCCGATAGAGTTGTATATACATTACTTACCGTAGCTATCCATCTTATAAGCAAGCCATTACCCGATGGCAATTATGGATGTCTCCCCTTACTCTTTGTTACCTTAATCAAATAATTAATTTGACTTCATCATGACGATCCGATACTTGAAAAGCAAGTCTCAATCCCCCAACTCAGCTGCGACACCTCAGGTGGACGTGAGTAGCGTCGTAAAGGGGGTAATCGACGACGTCCGTGCCAATGGCGATGCAGCAGTCCGTAAATACTCAGAGAAATTTGATCGCTGGTCGCCAGCTTCGTTCAAGCTCTCTCAAGCTGACATAGATGCTGCCCTGACGGCCTGTTCGCCCCAAACGATTGCCGATATCAAGGAGGTGCAGAAGAACGTTCGTGCCTTTGCGCAGGCCCAGAGAGACTCCATCCGCGACTTCGAGTATGAGATTCAGCCGGTAAGCCCATTCAGCTTAGGAGAGCCAACGAGACTTATGCCTGCGAAGAGCCAACTGACCAGTCCAAGGGAGTGCACTTGGGCCAGAAAAACCTTCCCATCAACAGCGTTGGAGCGTACGTGATAAGCCAACTTCTACCCATTAACCTAATACTCATCGATGACACTAGGTACATCCCCGGAGGACGCTACCCGCTGCTAGCATCCGCCCATATGACTATTCTGACGGCCAAGGTGGCTGGCGTGCCTCATGTGGTTGGCTGCACTCCCCCGATTGCCGGCCAGATCCCCCATGCCACGGTGGCCGCGATGCATCTGGCGGGAGCGGATGAGATCCACCTGCTCGGCGGAGTTCAGGCGATCGCGGCGATGGCGGTGGGCACGGAGACCATCCGAAAAGTGGACTTCCTCGCGGGACCGGGGAATGCATTTGTCGCGGAGGGGAAGCGGCAGTTGTTCGGTGAGGTGGGCATCGACCTCTTCGCAGGTCCGACGGAGATCCTGATCGTCGCCGATGAGACGGCCGATCCATTCACGGTAGCGACCGACCTTCTGTCACAAGCTGAACATGGGCCGGATTCGCCTGCTGTGCTCATCACGACCTCGGAGCGCGTGGGGCGGGCGGCCATCGACATCATCAATCAGCTGCTTCCAAATCTGTCCACGCGCGAGCTGGCGGGCACATCGTGGGACCGGTTCGGGGAAGCCATCCTGGTGGACTCCCTTGACGAGGCGTGGCGACTGGCGGATGAGTATGCGAGTGAACATGTGCAGATCTTCACCAAGCGGCCTCGCGAGGCACTAGAGAAGATGACGGCGTATGGAGCACTCTTCCTGGGGGAAAAGACATGCGTGTCATATGGCGATAAGGTCTGGATTCCGCCATAGGAAAGCTTACTTGAAAATTTGGAAGGCTGCTTCTAACGTATACTATCTTCCAAACAGGTCATCGGCACGAACCATGTCCTACCCACCAAAAAGGCAGCGCGGTATACAGGGGGCCTCTGGGTGGGGAAGTATCTGCGCACGGTGACTTACCAGGAGGTGACGAGCAGCACCGCCAGTGGGGAGCTGGGTCGGTTGTGTGGTCGAGCTGCAAGGGCGGAGCAGTTCGAGGGCCATGCGCGCTCGGGAGATCTACGGGCCCAGAAATACCTGGGGGATAGATATGACTGGATTGCCTCGTCTGATCAAGCCAATCTGTGAGAGGTGCTTGTGGGTAACCTCGATGGCCAAGAGCTGTCTTCGTGCACTGGCCCTCTTGAAGGGTAATCACGTAAATAGTGAGCGCCAGATAGATGGAGTGGAGATAATAGTGAAAAAAAAAATGGTTTTGAGGATGATCATTCATTTATCTGTCTATGAGCTGTGACTCTAAGAAGTCCTTTTGTACTGGATAGTAGTGTTGAAAATAAGCGATAAAGTGACTGATTGAGAAGCATGATTAGTCATGTTATGCATGTATCCCCGAAACTCGGCCCGAGAGAGCCAATCGCCGACCCCCAATTGTTGCCCCAGTTTTGATGGCCGGCACCGGCGATCCATCGAAAAACGCACCGTCGGTGAACGTGAACAGAGAGGTCCAAGAGAGGAAACCCGACTACAAGATACACGAATAATAAACCATACCCTGGAAGTTGACTGTTTGAATGTGCTGCGCAAAGCAAACAGTGTTTTATAAAGTTTCACACCTCCAATAACCCCTTGGAGAGCACCGCCGTGGGAAATTCCTCCAACGATGACGGCACAACGATCGTCTCTCTTACCCGCGGATATGATAGAGTCCCAGCTGGCTATCATTGATCTTCTCACGGCCATGTTTCCGGGCCCGGGCGAGCTGGACCTGCCCGAGTCTACATCGCAATGTGTGGATCAACTACGGGACTGGTGTCAAGATCCATCGACCGTGCCGTCGGGAATCCCTGCCAGCCTCTTGCTGGGGGTGTGTCTGCCGCTGGAGGACGGCGGGAAGACAATCCAGGTCAATGTCTCCATTCCCTTGCACAGTGAGGGTCCTGCACTAGATCAGCCACCCCCGGCGAAGTATACACTGCGCCAACCAGACTGGATGTCCAAGGCCGAGGTCGCTGCGCTGGCCGCTACGATGCCACAGGACGACGTCTTTACGGCCTTGGACCATGTTCGTGAGGAAGCGACGCGGTTCTTAGAAGCCCAGCCAACGCAGCCGGTGGATCTCTCACCGAGTCAGTCAGGGTCAGGACCTCTGGTGCGGGTTTGGTTCTACTTCCCTTCCCTATCCACGCGCAAGAAGCGGGATGATCTGGTGCATCACGCGGCAGGTTATGGGCTCACGGGATTTGTATTGGCGGGCAAACCAGGCGTGTTGTGCCTGGAGGGGATATCGCAGAATATCGATGCGTACATGAGCTTCATTAAAACCCATTCCTGGGGGGATATCCCCAGTCATCAGAAAAAGGTCAGCGAACGATATCGCGAGACGGAAGGGGTGCAGCGGGTATTTGAGGGGATGGAGGAGATCACGGATTCCCTGGGAGAACGCAGCGGGCAGCGAGCCAACCGGGGGGATATGCAGGCCTTGGAGGCGTGGCTACAGGCCCGCGGATTGCAGCATGCTTTTGAGCAGGTGATCTTCTAGACATAAAACCATAAATGTAATTACAATTATCAAATTACTGACCTCCATTATCGTGCGTCTCTGTGTAAGCAGCCAGCCAGCCGCCGTCGTAGCCATATGCTTCCCTTCCCTCGGCCTTGAAAGCCGATAGTATTGTCCAATAAGCACGATTATCTTGTCAGTTGTAATCGATCTTGTTTTGTTTCTGCTATCTCTACACCTGCATGGCATCATGGACCTTCCCCGGCCCTCTCCCGCCCCCGTCGGTATTTTGCGGGAGTCCCTCGGGGACCCCGTCGCATCGCGGCCTGCGTGGCATGCCGCAAGCAGATGGTATAGCAAATTTATCGTCTTGACCTTTCACCTCCATATTGAATTCCGTCCAACACAAAAACATTGTGTGCTATATAATGTAATCCATAAATGGAGTTTCAAATGACCAATCGGCAGATTTCGTGCGCCCGGTGTCGGAAGCGTAGCTTGTCCTGCACCGCCATCCGCAGTCTCCAAACGTTGCTCGAGGACGATGCTGTATCTAGCGTAGACATTCCACCCCAGCGAAATGGACATATAATATTGACTGAATCATCTCATGGAGAACTATCCACTATATGCTACTATGCCGCTACTCATTGTGTTCCGCACTCAAGGATCACTAGGGAAAGAAAGTGCATCCATAGCGCAAGAAACTAATAATGGTGCTACCACTCGTCTGAGGGCTTGTCGGACACCAGTATTTCCGGTCTTGACCTCGAAACAACCGTAGTGGGATATTTGAATTATCTCAGAATTATCTCAGATTCTATATAACATGATCATGACATCTTCAATATAGCAGCGCAAGAAAATGGAACAAAACAACCAGTTTGGGTATCCTCGTATGCATATCCCCGTCGCCACAACACCACCATCATTCCTCAACGATGACCTGAAGCTTCGCTACACACCTGCAGCAGCGCATTCAATGCCGTCCCAATATCCGAACCACTGTAAGAAATACCGACTATATCGCTTGCTTTTCCACCTGTGTCTGGGAGATCCTCGTAGATACAACGCTCTAGTTCAAATATGTTCTTCTGCTCTGGAGGCAAGTTCTGTATCGGCGTGAAACACAACATACCAGCAGGTCCATGGATCATGCTCAAGTCAATGGTAGTCAGACAGGGAAATAGGTCACGATGCTGACAGAGGTACGTTAACCACTGTGGCGTCAAGCTCGTCACTGACCGCAGACTAAGCTTCTTTAGATTTGTTCGCGAGTTACAGAGAAGTCGAATGAGATCTTCAGCTTGCATCGAGGTTCCCCAGATACTGATCCGTTCCAGGTGATTCAGAGCTGCAATGGACGCACTCAACTGTGAAAAGAATTCGACGGCGAGATCAGTGTATCCGAGGCCAAGATGCAGTTTGCGGAGACCAGTCGCACTGAGGATCATGTCCATCAGGAACGTATAATTCTGGGGGGTCAGTTCCTGCTCTAGGTGCAGGTTCTCCAAGGACTTCCAGCCCGTCTGGAAGGCGGCATTGCTGTAGAGTGACTTTGGGAGACGCGCAATGTCCATGACTTTGGAGGTGTAGTTCATGCCCTTGCCATACCAAAAGAGTTTAACCGGAAGAGAAGCGTCCGCGATGAGGTCAAGGAGGATGCACGCGACATCGTCGGGGTTGAAGGTCGGGCTTTCGTGGAGGTCCGCCTTACTTTGGGGTTCTGACAAAATGGGCGATAGGATGAAAGATCGGCAGTTTACCAATTTTTGTGTCAGATCATCTCGCAGCCGCCGGATCAAGGGCATGTCTAGGGGACATCGGAGGTGACCAGCAGCCGTCCAGTGCCAGTCCAAGATTTCCCCCAGTCTCGGCTCCGGACTCAGGATCACCAGGTGTTGAATATAGCCTCGTATCAGCTGGTTTTCGGCCAGCGCATGCAAGTGGTTTAAAGAGTGCGCGGAGAAGTCTGTGTAGTACTCCGCGTACCGTTGCGCAAAACACCGGTTGGTGAGATGATGCGCGGCGCGGCAAGTCCCTCGGAGCGCGGCCAAATCTTGCGTTGCAAGCTCGTGGCAAATCTTCTCAACCATCTCCAACGGAAGAGAAGATAATCGGGAAGGTTTGCACATCATCTGCTCTGAAATAGACTCTAACATTGTGTTAATTGTTTGGGTTACAAGGAGAAAGGGCCACGGCCAGGCGCGGTCGCGTATGCTTTATAAGGAGCGAGATGGATGCAACAGGGTCCTTGGAAGTACCTTGGAGGCACACGGCGATCATTGAAGCGTCACAACCACCATCTACCTTGACCCCACACCCATAAGAGAAAAAGCGTCATCTTCTCGTGGAAACTGTCATTGCGGCTATGAAATTAGCACAAGACCCAAGGGATAAGTCGCTCCAGAGGTGCGTAGCGATACTTTCCTTGGAATCCCCGACATACCGTGTGGTTCAGCATCGAGCCTGCCAGCACTTCACAAACAACTCCCTATCAGCAAAGATGTATCCGGACCACTATCAGTCATCTGATAAGATGATTGACCTCCAGCAACAGATGGGCATAATCGCCAATCGCTGGCTTGTTTCACCCACAGGATGATATAGAGGCCTCAGGCAGCAGCGCAACTTGACGATCCTGACACGGGATATCTTAGGGTGCCGTCCCCACAGACCATACTTGCATTGATTTTCACTATCGGCCAACCCAACCATTAGAGATCTGTGGGGGAGATGGTGCAATCTAGAGCTTTCCATTTTAATACCATGTTAGGGTGATGGTGGTAGGTAAAAGAGACGACACTACTCCCGTGGGTGCCATGGCAGGACACGGGCAATGACAATCACAGCAATGGGAACCGCAAGATGGCTGTAATTCAGTCCAGTGTCACTCAGGGAGATGCAAATGCCCTCATACCGTGCGTACGCAAGTTATACCAGCATCCATCAGATGTTGATGGAGCTGTGCCCCGTTCTTGAGCTAAAACGTCTCCTGCGTGGGTCATGGTGAGTGATCGCAGCAGCGCCCACAAGTTCCAGGTTTGTCTAACCCAGATCCCCCAGCAGAGAGTACGGCCTCAATCGCTTACCTGTGACACTAAGTTTATCCCGAACAAAGGTGGAGTTGTTAGCGTGGTTCGTCCCAGTGAAGCGTGGTGCCTGACGTAACATGGGAGCGGTATCAACCACAACCTGATTTGTCCAGTAGGCTAATCTCCAGGATGGAAATGTGATAAGCATGGGCCCTTTCATTCTGAGTAAACCTAGTTACCGGAGAATCGAAAGTCATTCTGTGATATTTTGGTTAAACACAATTACGACACCCCAATCTTGGGGCCGAAGGTGTTGAAAAGCTGCAGGAAGGAGATGTATAAGAACTAGATACAGAGGCAGTGCACATGAGCAGGAGGGGCTATTGAAGCTTTGTTCCTTGTCCCTTATAGATCTTAAGCCAATAACGGATGACCCTGTCATACCCTGGAGCTGTTCGCTTTCGGCTAGCCTGAGCTACCATTCTCACCCTTGCCAGCGTCGTCCAATCGCGACCATTCATAGAAAACATCACATATTTCGTCTTCCTCCTCCAAAGCCGCTAGATCAAACGGCTTACTACCTTGCGCGTCTTCCACGCCGGGGTTTGCACCATGCTTCAGGAGCCACTTCACGGCCAGTAGATTCCCTTGGTAGCTGGCCGCATGAAGGGGAGTGCCACCGAAATGTAGGAATGCGGGATAGCCGAATTCATTTACGTCGGCCCCACGTTGTATCAGGTGCTCCATCATTGGAATGGCCAGTCCGCCTCTCCTACATGCAGCATAATGTAGGACATTACTGTTGTGGATGTTGGCTCCATGATCAAGGAGGAGGTCAACAGTCTCTGGGCTACTTCGACGGGATGCCATGCCAAGGACTGCCCCTGAGCCCTTCGTAGGAGACTGATCAGGCTTCTCAAGGTCATTGAATGACTGGGCATTCGGGCAGCCGAAGGTGGGGTCGGCGCCTTGTTCCAGGCACCAGTGAACGAGCCGTTGGTCGTTCTTCTTTACAATGTGTCTGTTCCTTTGGTTAGTCCGTGTGATCAACAACAGGCAAGCAAAGGGATACCCACACAAGAGGCACTGTACCTAGAGGGTGTAGCTGAGTCTCAAAAGTAAGACCGTTGTCTAGCAAAGCCTTGACTGCCTCAGCCGAGTGTACTTCATCCACGACGGTGGGAGACTGGGGTTTGGCGCCTGCATTTAGTAGATAGCGCATAGTTTCGATATGATCGCCCCGGGCAGCTTCTTTCAAGCCCAAGGTCAGAATTTCTTGGTCTAGAGCCTTGGCCTTCTGATGTTCCTTGACTTGGGCCAAGTCACCGTGACGGCAGCTCTTCAGAAAGGGCTGATTAGCCTCCTCCACCACCTGAAATGGAAGTGACATTATGCGTGATGAAACAGATGGAACTGATTCTTGGAAGGGTGGTGAGAATGGTTGAGGGAATGAGGCTTTGGTAATGTTGTATTCGTGAGCGCCGGCCGATGAAGGACCGGGGGGCGGTGGATGTTGCGGCGGAGAAGCTAGGCGTGGGGGCTGCAGCGGCTGGAGACATTCAAGACCAGGATTCTGGATTATTCGGCCTCCGATGCAAATCTAGAGGACGAGCGCTTAACTGGGTCGTCGAAGTATCCAAGCCCCGACACCAAGGTTCACATCGGAACCCCGTTAGCGCGGACGGGTAAACATGCACCACGGTATCGAGAGCAAGCGAAGCGCACCACTGCGCAGGTCAACTCAATTCTGGGATTGTCAGCAGAACCGACGGAATATGACTACGAGACGATCAAGCCCAAAGATGACAGCGATGAGGCCATGAGCAGCGACCTAACCTATGGTGAGGGTAAATTTCTCTTCCAATATGGCGGCAGCTGTGCGAGTCCCACCTGGCAGGTCTGATATGGGGGCAAGGTCAGTGGCCCCCTTTGGGAAGCTTCGCAAGTCAGTGCGCAGAAGCGGCCGGATTCGTGCTCTCTGTTGTCTTCGGCTGCTCACGCCACTTCCACGGCCAAGCCCTGAGCGGTTCCACACCTTCCACTGTGCTTGACCCTGCTGTTGAAGCATCCGAGGGGGATGGTATAAGAAAGATAGCCAGCCGATCGTGTTGTATCACATTGACTGTATTATAGTATCTTAGTACTAGTGTAAAATTGTCAGCCTTCACAATCAACACTATACAGTTCATATTTGTACTTAGCTAGTGATCCTTTGCACCATATGACGCTTCTCTCCTAGTAGGAGAGGAAATAGAAGTCAGGAACGCAACGGAGACAATTAATTAATGGAGTGGGGCGATGCTGCATGAAAGGGACATCACCGAGACAGCCGATGCGCCGTGATAATTCCATTGGTGGACTCCATGCAGTTCTGAAGGGCACAGACACTATAAATACTACCTCCAATCGTCGTGGCTCACGGACCCTTTGGCGGGGCACGTCACAACTGCCGGGGGCTGAATTGGAACAGTGTCATCCTTGCCATCTCACGTCGTGACCTTGTGGTTTTACGCAAGACTACTGTCGCCAGAATGATTGCCAACCTAGCCATCGCAGTGGTCTTCAGCATTGGTGTGATAACCCTGCTATATGTGATCACCTCGCATCAGCCCAACAGAGGAGCAGCAACTGATGAGAAGCGACCACCTCTCAAGCTCCCACTGATCGGGGATCTTCACAGCTCTCCGATCGATAAGCCCCTCGCCAACTGGGACGACTGGGCGCGACAAAATGGGCCCATCACCGTTTCTAAATTATTTGGCATCGTCCCAGTCGTGATACTTAACTCTTACGAGGCGGCCACAGAATTATTCAGTCGCCGCAGCCAGTGGTATAGCAACCGGCCGCGTTCGGCGACAATGGAGATGATCACCGGAGCAAAGCCCGGACAGTCTCGATTCACTTTGATGCACGACTACGACGATTACCTCAGGCTGCATCACAGATTACTGGCTCCCAGTCTCGGGGCCCTCGCAGCGCCGAGATATCAGCCGTTAATGGAATTAGAGAACAACCAGTTGCTCTGTGACCTGTGTGATGCTCTTCACGGGTGTCCCGATGGCGCCACCATTAGCACCGCGACGATTTATCCCCTCCTGGAACGCACCCAGTCGAGTATTATTCTGGGATTACATTACGGCCTGCGCATCCTTCACCCCAAAGACGAACTTCTGCAGGAGATCATCGGTACTCAGGCCCAAGTGACCCATCTGGCTGCTAATCCCGGCCTACCAGATCTCATTCCAACCTTGCGTCAACTCCCTGGATTTCTTTCCCCCTGGAAGCGTGCAGCCGATGAGCTGTTCGCAACCCAATCAAACCTCTACATGCGTCTCTTTCATCGAGGAAGGGATTCAGACAGCTGGAACGCCACAAAGCAAGCCCTTGCAACGGCCGAGAGGTACACTGCTGTACCAGATCTCGACCTTGCCTTCACTCTGGCTACATCTATCCAAGGTGGGATGGAGACATCTCCCCGTCAAATGCTATGGCTGTTCATTGCGATGCTGCACCGACCCTGCGTTCTCTCTCGGGCACATGCTGTGCTTGACGCAGTGGTGGGACGAAGTCGAGCGCCGCGATTCTCCGACCGACCGAAGCTGGTATATATCGATGCCATTGCTCATGAGCTCTTCCGCTGGCGGCCCATCTCGCCCGGCTCCATCCCGCGACGGGCCGACCGGGACGATGAGTTCCAGCGGGTGAAGATTAGCCAAGGTGTCACCATCATGGCCAATGCATGGGCCGTTGGCCGAGATGCACAGATTTTTAATTCCGCCCTGGGCGATCTCCACGACTTCGTGCCTGACAGGTGGCTGCTGCAACGTAACCCCCACAACGCAGAGGCTCAGCTACGGTCGGATCTCCCGCTGCCCGTGTTTGGGCAGGGTCGACGCATCTGCCAGGGCAAGAGAATTGCTACGGATGGGGCCTTTCTGCAGGTAGCCAATTTGTTGTGGGCATTTGATATCATGCCGGCGGAAGAGGAAGAGATGGACCCATGGGCCATGACTGTCGTGGGGTTCATGACGATGCCCAAGGAGCTGAAGATGCGGCTGAAGCCTCGAGGTGACTGGGTGATGGAGGCCATCAAACGGGAACCCAAGATCGGGGCGGAGGACCTGGATCAAGTGATGGGGTCTGTCAACGATGTGGAGAGGTAACTGGAAATAATATTGCGTTTGGTGTGGAGAGGTACCCTCGGTTATGGGACCGATGGGCATCGGTTAAGGGATGCTCTAACGTCACGGCCTGAAAGCACGGTCTAACAACATGATAGATGAGTGGGAGAAGGTTGTCTAGAGGAAAGTAAGAATAAAGTTGTCTATGAAAGTAAGCTCGAAACTGTAACTTTATTGTTGTGCGACACGATTTAGAGATGCCGCCCGATCGCCGAATAGAAAAAGCAAAGGGCAACAAAGAACATTAAAGTATGAAGTAGTTTTGTGGGAGAAAAGCAAAAAGCAGAGCAGAAACAGACGCGCAAGCCAGGAAATCAAGACCAAAATTACGGATAACCCCAATAATCAGCGAGACAGACAAGACACATAACATGATTGTTTGTATGATGGACAAGTGAGGAATCATAATACTTTATTGTCTCCAATCATTGGCAAGGGATTGCCGACCGCAGCCTGATTCTCCGCATTTCCGACCGGTCCAGCGACTGGAGAGAGCAGCCTCTTGTTGTCGGGGATAGGGCCCTACACAGTCTCGTTTCAAGAAAAGATAAAAAGATAGGTATGGGTGAGGGAGAACCCCCATGGCTATAACAATAGGAAATTATACATTTACGGATGAAGTCAGTCCTCCGTCATCCTTTTTCGACCGACCATCCCGCCCCCTTCTCTGGATATAAATCTGATGCAAATAGTATTGACACCGGAACTTATTTCACAGACGATCGTACATAACTACTTTTCATCATGTCGGTGTTTGCGCTGCACGTCGGCTGCAGCCTGGCGCAGGCAATGCTGACCATCATAATGACCTCTTATGGCTACGCCGCTACTTTCGTCATGTCCTTTACCGTTTGTCGGCTAATTCTATTTTGCAGTCTCTTGCCATTGTACCTGGTTAAACTGTCATGCAATATCAGCCCCACGGTGGTTCGGAACTTCGCCAGCCTGTTCTCCAGTCAAGGGAGGAACCAGCTCGTCCAAGAGGCAGAAGAGTACCGGGGCCAATGTGAGTCTCTGGCCATCGCTCAGTGCCAAGGGACATATTGTTTCAGCGAGTACAATTTGTATCGCGTCCGTCGTCAGGGACCAGGATGGATGCCCGGCATTCCCTGGGCTGATTGTACGGAGGAGATGGTCATCTGTGGAGCCACTGTCCGCTTCGTGCATCTGAAACCAACACTCGACGGTCCCGCAGGCCGCAGGCGCCCGATCATCTTCCTGCATGGCAATCCGAGCTGGAGCTATATCTGGAGAAATGTATAGATGTCAAGTATCGACCTTTGGATCAAAATGTGGCTGACCCCAGCAGATCCTTCCTCATCTGGTGGACCAAGGTCATGAAGTCTATGCGCTCGACTGGCTCGGACACGGTCGCAGTGACAAGGCGACACATCCCGAATCGGTTACCTTTGAACTGCATATTCACACGCTTATGCAGTTGTTCAAGGTCCACAATCTCCGCCATGCAACCATCGTCGCGCATGACTGGGGTGGGTACGTTGTTGACCCTGCTAGTATCTTTGGCTGTCTCCGTCCATGGCTCACTGTCTCCAGGTGCGTCGCGTTGTGCGCAATCCCGCGGCTGCCTCAAACGGCCTGCACTCGCCTCCTCCTCCTGAATTCCTTTCTACCGCCGCGTCCGGACGAATGGAATCTTCACTACGGTCTACTCTATGCCATCTGGTTTCTTTCAACGGGCCTACTGGGCGGCTATGTACCCGAGTCAGGGGTAATGCGCTTCATGTCCCCACACTTGCCGCAACCCGAGGTCGATGGATACAGTGCGCCGTATCAATCTCTCCCAGTAGCCACCAAGGCCAGTGTCTTCCGGTTTGGGCACATTGTCCCGGTCACGCCGCGCTTTGCCTTACATGGCCTCCGGCAGACGCGGTTGTGGAAATTGTTGGAAGGTCTCTGCGGACCCCGTCATTTTGACAACCTTAGTCAACAGGCCAGACTGGCAAAGCGCGGGGAGGAGGTCCGACAGAGCTGGAGAGCAGGCCTCGAGAAGGGTAACCCAGACGTTGCGGTGGTGTTCGGAGAGCAAGACCCTCTATTGAAGCTGTACAAGGACATTCTCGTCGATTGCATTCACCCGGCACATATGGTTGAATGGGCGCCACAGGGCATGTGGCTCTCTGGAGGAGGCCACTACCCCATGGAAGAGAAAGCGGCTGATATATCCCTCTTGGCGGAGAGGCTTGCAAGCTAATGATACAATATGACCTAGATATTCCACAGATGGTCTGCTCTCCTGGCGAAGGGACAATTCAATTGCAGGTGAAATATCGAGTTAGCGGACAGAGAGATTAAGTGCAGTTTAGATGATACATACTCTGATGGGTTGAAACTGATATAGTGTTGAGCTTTACGAATGTAGTGCTGTAGTGGATTCCTCTCTGATCGGCCGGGTGGTGAACCGAGTGTGAGCTTGTTAACTAGCAATTTGTATCGAAATGCTCCTAGGATTTCTGCTTGATTTACCACCATCCAAAATCCTGTGTCAATTAGCCGCTGATAAGCGACAACCAAGTCACTGCCCACTATATCCTACACAAGGCAGGACTTGATCGAGTGAAAGATTGGCTTGGGTCGTGTAGATATAGGATACAAGCCATAAAAAAATAAGAAATCGCAAGTCCTACAGCAGATAAGTGAAATATTTGTTCAGGCTCGGCCATCATTCCTGACTAGTTCTCTTGAGTACAGAGGCAAGCTAGAGCTCAATATGCAAGAAACACCTCACCATGTATGAAAAGCATACCAGTCGTGTCGGCTCACACAGGCCAATACCCTTAACTGCACCCAAAAAAACAAAATTCTAATGGTGCACGTTACTAACTTCACCCTCGTTTCCTATTTCCCATTTCTCCACATGTTGAATGCTCCGAAGGAATGAATGAAAGAAAGACGCTTCAGAATTAGGGACATAATTAATTCGGGGTGCATAACAGCATCCTGAATACCATATGGCAGACTTAGTACGAGTCCATAGCGTCCTCCTCGCTTCTTTTCAGACCACCACCAGCCAGCGAAATGATGGCCTCAGTAGGGATAGGCTCCTGGCGGCGCCCAAGACCACCCCCGATCAATGAACCCAGAGCCTCAGAAGGGATAGGCTCCTGGCGGCGCCCAAGACCACCTCCGATCAATGAACCCAGAGCCTCAGAAGGGATAGGCTCCTGACGGCGCCCAAGACCACCTCCGATCAATGAACCCAGAGCATCAGAAGGGATAGGCTCCTGACGGCGCCCAAGACCACCTCCGATCAATGATCCCAGAGCGTCAGTAGGGATAGGCTCCTGACGGCGCCCAAGACCACCTCCGATCAATGATCCCAGAGCGTCAGTAGGGATAGGCTCCTGGCGGCGCCCAAGCAGGGAGGCCAGGACTTCAGCCGGGACATCCTCATCACCACGTCGCTTGAGGCCACCGCCTGCCAAGGAAATAATGGCATCAGTTGGGATAGCCTCGTCGTCTCGCCTACCGAGGCCACCCCCGATCAAAGATCCCAGAGCAGCGGCAGGAATAGGCTCCTGACGGCGGGCATACTGACTGTCACTGACCTCATAGGGACAGATCTCGTTATCAGTGCACACAGGACCGGGACCAGTGGGGATGTTGACATTCGGATTGGTATTATCATTCTCCGTGGGTGTGTTTCTCTTGTTATGTCATCAGTAACTACCCAGAAAGTCAGGCGCATATGGGCCTTACCATGGTGACTGGCGCTGCCAGCGCCGACGTAAAGAGGATAACTGCAGTGGCCAAAGAGGTCTTCATGATGAACAGTTTGCTTTCTTGAGTCTTCTGTGGAGTAGGATTTGAGATTATGCTGTAGCTGTGTGATGTAGAAATAGGATACGTAGAGGATTTGTTGCTTTTATATACCTTATGTCTATTGGGATATTCCTTTTCTGGGTTGATTTGTGAGAGGCAACCGACGTCACTATCCAGTAGTATGTTGGAGGCAACTGCCATCTAGCTCATGTTGATCGGGTCACAACAATGTCACTTGATTGAACAGAGAATGTCCTATATTCAGCAGGCAGGTCGGAGATCCGAGAGCTCTCCTCCCATTAACTAGGCAAAAGGTCTCACATGAGGTGGGAGATAGCCCGAACTCCGCGGCATTTCCAAGAGCAGGATAAAGCGCCATGTCCACGTTCTTACGTATGCGAAACTGCTCTTTGATGCGTGATGGGCGAAGAAGACAGAGCTGATTGTACTGAAGCGGCTGTGGTAACGAGAGAGATCCCCGGGAGGGGTCCAGCTTCAAAATGTCAACGGATCAAGAAATGCCTGATTCGTGCCAACCTCATGCATGATCCAGGAAACAAGCAATATGAACCAAGTAAATCTAACATAGACAATCGTCGCTCGCCACTTATCTTTTCAAATAGTATGTCCAGTAGTGGAGACTAGGCTCTGCTAGATCTTACACCCGCCGAGGAGAACTAAGATGACCTAAAATCTTACGGGTAGCCGGTGATCCTCTCGGCCGCTATCAGCCCCAGAAAAAGCACGGTCGTATCAGAAGCAAAGTGTGATAAATCATCGTGAACTACATAAATGGCGCCCTTAATATTACTAATCGAAAACATGACAACCCACCAATCGTACGACAGGGATATACTGACCAGATTTTATAATCGATCATACTACTGCGGCGTCATGGACTGAATTCGGGCTCCCTATCCAGCAATATCTTGTCGACAACCAGAAAGGACAACGTTACCCTCCTGGAAGACATGTAATTAAGTGTATATCGCTTATGCACCTGAACTGTTTTTGTTTCCCTCGTTGCCCTTTTTGTCCTCATGATCCTCCCTGGATAAAACGCGACGTTGAACCTCCTCGGAACAAGCAAATAACAGCCTTGGAACAGATCTGTGGGCTATCCCTAATCATAACGATCGCGCCTAGTATAGACTTTGTTGATTGGGCTATTTGAAAATGGTATGGTATTCGATCTATACCTCTAGAACATAATGTACTAACGTGTGTAATCGCTATTTTGGAGGTCCACATGCCCGGCCCACTCACCATGCAGAAAACCATGAAAAAGGAAAGATCTACAGGCAACCCAAATCCCGGCATTTTGCCACACAAATAGTCCATTTGCTTAGGCTCAAGTGAACGATATCTCATGCCTAGTATGAATTACACATATTCTTGTTTCATCCTATTACCAAAAACGAAAAGCCGCATGTCTGCCCATGGATTATCTGGCTTGTGCCTCGTCCAACATGAGACTACTCAGGAACTGGGGAGACCGCACCTAATCCGAGCCCACCTAAATGAAGATGTCAAAATTATATCAGGCGGAATTCCCCCATGTGAACCGTATGGCTGTGTCCCGAGCAGTTAGATGGTTGGTAAAGCAGAACTACCAAGGCAGTGGATCTTCTCAACAGTATCACTGCCGGTATCTCTTTCACTCCGGTGAATGCCGGAAAATGTGACATTATGTATTAGTATCCTGGCTTGTCCTACTTACCTGTACTAGTGCTTGGCCTTCTTCCCACCTACATAGGACTATTGATGCGGCATTTAAACAGCAAAAGCAAAGGCCTGGGCTACCAACACAGTCGAGTTCCTTTGCCCGAATATCACCGATCAGTGATGATGGAATGGAATTAGTGACTTGCTCTCGCAAGCTGCGGATAGATATCAGTCCCGCGATTTGAAAGGCGGCAATTACATACTAATCGATGAGTACAGACAGAGCCAAGGCACGTCATCTGAACTCTAGATTATCGCAATCTTGAGTCATCAGGTGGTTATAGTTAGCCATGGGGCGCCTCCAATAGTGTGCATGCATGTACGCGTCGTCATGTACCCTAGAAGGTGCGGGATCTACAATGTAAATAGGTTTCGGGGTCTATATCTGCTACATATACTCTCTTTATGCAGAGACACGCATCGGAGAAGTAAGCTGGCGAAAAACTCATCGCACATTTCCTTCTTCAACCTGGCTCAATACCTTACCATTCCTGCGATATCCCGAATAATCACACGATGTACGAGCAAGTTGCTCAGCGCTCAAGCTTTGAATCACTTCCTATTGTGAAGGACACGCCTAAGCAGAGGTTGGGGTATCTGAAGGTGGAAGGCATTTCTACCGTTATTCTCTTACTTCTTGCCACTTTTGGGGTCATTGATCTCTGTTACCAAGCATACAATAGGATTTACACTACGAACCACATCCATATCCACGCAAATACACAATCCGAGCCAGATATATCGTGTAATTGCGGAGACACTATCACCGAGGCCCTTTCAAACAACTGCACATATGATTCTTTAGCTGCGGCGTGGCTTCCGCCAGCTTGTCGGAACGACGACCTCACTTCAGCTTTTGAAAAGGCGGGGTCAAATCCGGATGGAAGCTGGCCTTACTTTGCAGATGTGAATATGACACGACCGCTGTCACTGAATGAGGTGTCTATGCTTCCTGTTACTAGGGCAGGGGGTGGAGATGCAAAAAACGTCTTTTACACGACCCACAGGTGGCATTTAGTGCATTGTATGTATTACTGGAAGAAAATGTTCTTGTCGCCAGAAATAGGAACAACAATTGAAAGGAGATATAACAATGTGGGGCATATTGAGCACTGTCTGAGGGCTGTACTAGAACGGAAAGAAGGCCTGGACGAGGTTACCACGGGGGCTGGAGTGGCATTGCACTCGGATTGGATCAATGGAAGGCCGGATGCACAAGACCATGACCATGAACACGACCACAAATAATGCGGTGTGCGATTATCTATCTACAAAAGAACAAGCCTGTCAATGTTTCGTTTGCAATCAAATAGCAGTACCCTGTGTTTGTTCGAGCGTGGTGTCGCTTGATCATTTTCGATTCTGAATCCGCAACATTGTGGCGTCATTTCTTTCGAACTGTGCTTTGGGCATTATAGAGTCTGGCAGGTTTCCAGTCAATGACTAATCTTGATATGAATGCCAGACATCTGATTGTTGTTTTCTCTCCATATGATGTAAAGAGGTGATGATGATAATATGAGATCGCCGGGCCTTCGCTAAAGTCATATATCCCGGTTCCCAATGTGAATTTACGATAGGAATAAAGCGCAACGAGAATTAGTTCAACCATGAAGCTGCTCAGTCCGGGCGTCGGTCCTAGGGGATGCATTCTGAACATGATTTTCTGATCAGGCTACTATGGTGTAAATCAAGCAGACAGATTGACGGATCCGCCGGGAACCATATGGGAGAGGGTCGATTTCATCGTCCCATTTCTCTGCAGCTTCAATACGTTACTTATTGTAGAATGGCGGGACGGAGGTCACCACGTCAGCCTGAACTGCACAAGAACGGAACATCAAGTGCCTGAGTCAAGTTACATATTATTTATATTTGTGGGTTTATTGCTGTTCTTTCCGATCTACGCTTTCTCGCACAGTGCACGTGTATATAGGTCACAAGGGTCTCTAGCATTGATTTCATACACTCGAGAAACAAGTCAGGTGATAGCTTCACCCATAATTGTGATTGAAATGCCCGTGGCCAATCTAGCCCAGGCCCTGGCCGAGTACCCTACAGTAAACATAGATTGTAGAGGATCAGTGTTGCTTCCTATGTAGATCGCATTAGATCCAATAGCGACCGCTCATGTAAGCGCCTGGTTGGAGAGAGAAGTACCCGGCTTCCGCAGAGGTCCTATTTCAGGCATTTTGGGGGACAGAGCATGTATACTTGGCGGAAATCTGACCAACCAGCCCCCATTTCCGAATTATGATGGTGCGGGTCTAAAGGTGTCACATGAGATGATGATATGGAAGAAAGGAAATGGCATCGTTCGACAAGGGGTGCATTACAAGCAAGGTTTGGAGATGAACATGGAAAGATTGGGTGATAGATTACTTACCTTATATGAAATAGCATGTGAAAAATTATAATAGCACAAATGATATATTTGACAAAAGCAACACCGACAGCCTATAAGGAATGTTAACTTAGCTCTGGCCGAGGCCCCTAAGCAGCATAAAATTGCATGATGGAGATCACCATTGTGTAACATTGGGCTACCATCCAATCAGCAATATATAGATTGGGCTGCACCTTGTCGACGAGGTATTCTGCTCCTCCCACTAAAGCAAAGTTTCAAAGGCTAAGTGGACATGGGAAATATCTTATCTAAGTCAATTATATATACAGTGCATGTCAAAGTCCCGTAGACTTGCGCTGACTAGAATCGTGGACAGTGAAAGGACTATAATTTAGCACCTTTTGTATTGCGCAGGAAGGCCAATGACTCTGCCATCACTCTCTCCCACTCCTTGGTGAACCGAGACCTCTCTCCTGGCGACAAATCTTCCCATCCTGCAGCAATGCGACGCTCATCAGTGCTCCATCGCTCCATTTCTGTCCGTATCCATTCTCCTAATGTGCTGGCGGTCAAATCCACTTTCTCCAGAGGCAGCGCATGACCAGCACCCTCAACCCACAAATGTCGGACGCGACCGTACCGCACAATTCCACTTCCTCCAATACTATCCCCAGTTCTTTCTGCCATGGTAGTATGAAGTCCGGACTTAAATAACGGGCTCGATGAACCACTAAGAAATAGCGCGGAAGGGCGAAGATGTGGCAGCAATTTTCCAGCCACAATGGGTTCAGGCCGGTATGCCTGTTGGCCAGGTGGCAAGCCGGCCATCACGTCAGGAAAGAACAGCGGATCATGAGGGGGTTCTGGAAGACGCTCGCCATTGTTTTCAGTCTGTAGCCCCAGTTCCTTATGCCGGTTTGGGTTCGCACGGGCATAGATCATTGCCTCCTGAAATTTGGTTGTGGTCAAAGTAACTGGCGTCTCGGAGTCATGCGCGCCGGCCTTGGGATAGAGGGCCGTGGGAAGTTCCCGATAGCCCCACTGGAACCAGCGTTCGAGGACCCGCGGATCCCACGACCGCAAATATTGCCGAGCTTTCTCTTCCGCTGCGGCCCGTGAAGGCCAAACATCTCGCTTGTGCTTGGTGAGGTGAACAAGAAGCGGAGCGTCTGCGTCAGTGTTTTTCTCGATAATGTAAGGCTCGATGAGCATAAGGGATTGGAGTATCCGGGGATGCATCAAAGAAAGGAAAACGCTGTTGGTGCTCGCATTAGAAGCCATCGCACCCTGGGATTGGTGTAAAAACTAACAGTTGTGTTGCACCCAAACTATGCCCGACTCCCATAATGGGCCGGGTCATCTTGTGACGGAAGTGATTCATCAGGAGAAGTAGGTCCCGACTATGATCGAACGCCGACGCTGCTTCGAGTTAGCCACCCACCAACGCCCTTGAAAATATCAGGTCCTCTCACTCACGGTCATTACCCAAACCGGCTTCGTTAATGATACCGCTGACACCTTGATTTGTGGCATCGGCAATCCAAATCGAGCCAATCTTAAATTCTTCCTTTTTGCTCCTGGCATAAAGGTCTTCCCACAGGGGCTCATAGAGTTCCTGTAGACATCTCAGTAGTTATTCCGGCATGACCAGAGCCCGGCACTTTACCTTAGCAAAGCCAGTACCGTGCGCAGCAACAATTGTAAGGTCACCATTCTTAGGATCAGGGTTGTCTATGGGGGTATATTGTTTGATGCAGAGTTTTAGCGGAGTATCTTGGCTGGCTGTGGCTCGAGGATATTCTCTCATGAATTGTGCATCCATAACATGGTCCGTGATAAGATAAGGGTATGTCATCTTGCCCAAAAGATTCAGCTAATGTCCCTGCTGCGATGCAAGCGTCAGATTGTGAAGTATGCTATATAACTACCATCCGCACGCTATCCGGGTGGCTGGTTGTATAAGACACCTTGATGCGAGAATAGCCTCTACCGAAAACCCAAGCTCGGATAATAAATCGGATAGCCGATCCTGAAAAGTCTGGTTTTCCTCATTTACCCACTTCAATTCACGGGCAATAGATATGTGGTGGACTCTTGACTGCGGTGGGAACTTTGCACCCCCGCCAGACAAGATCGGGTGAAGATCGGATCCACATGGGCTGTGACGAACCTCTGGGACCAGTGGTTACCGAAGATATGGTCCACGCGGACATTCGAATCAACAAACCCCTCCAGCGTTGTAAGTAGTTTTGGTCCCAGGCATTCAACACAGCCATGGCACGACGACGGTGCGAACGAATGCTGGGATATTTCCAGATGCTATTAAGCCCTGCTAAACCTCTCGCTCTGAATCTCCCACTGCAAAATATCCTCTACCGCCCATTTCGCCCGACTCTTCCCATTGTTCTTTAGCGCACTCCACACATTTCCACACCAAATCCTCAGCTAAGGCTCCACAGCTCAGCTACGAAGTACAGCAAAGCTGATTGATCTGTTCGATTGCTTTCCCGATACGGCACATTAGCATGATGTGATGCATCCATCAATGCTCCACCGCGCAATCAACTCCTCGAACTAAACGTGGGCAGTGGATGCATATTCCAGGCTTGACTGAGGTAACTCTTGACTCGTGTAAATTCAAACCACCGAACTACTGCGATTGTTTATACCATGCAAAATCTGCATCTCCGCCAACGGTTCCATAGGGTGTCGATTGCGGGCTACCTGAGTCGCGGTTCATCATATGAATGACCCTTCACCCTTCGCATGATGGCTTACAGCTTTCACCTGGCTCCTCTCATGAGCGCGTCCCTCTTTTGCGAAGTCAAATACCTTGTGCCTAAGGGAATCGGGTATTCCATAAAGGAATCATGGCGCTTTATCTTATATCACTGGGCGTGATATCGCTCTTCTGCTACGTAGGTCATAATGACCTGCCTATCCCAATATTTTCTGACAAAGCAGGTGTTCTCACTTGTCACATATCGACTCTACTTCCATCCGCTGGCTAGGTTTCCCGGGCCTTGGCTGGGGGCTTTCACCGATTGGTACGCAGCATACTATGCATGGCGAGGTGACCTACACACAAAAGACTATGAATGGCATGAGAAATATGGTAAGTGATGTGAGTCTTCGCATTGTGGAACCCAGAGTAACCTGGTCGCACTTTGAATTAGGCGAGATCGTACGCTTCGGGCCCAATTCCCTATCCTTCAATACCTCAAAGGCTGTGAGCGATATCTACGCAGTCAGAGCCAATGTTCAAAAGTCAGACGGTTACGCATCAATGAGCCCGAGTCGATATACCCCAAATACCCTCACTGCGATTTCTAAGGACATCCACACCTTTAGGCGTCGCATATTGACGCAAGCATTTTCGGACCAGAATATTAAGGAGATGGAGGATCGTATCCAAAGAAATATTTCCAGCTTTCTCGACATCCTTACTACAGATAGCGAACCTGAATCAGGGTGGAGTTCTCCCAAGAATATGTCGCAGATGTGCGACTGGCTAGCCTTCGACGTAATCACTGATTTAAGTTACGGCAACGATCTTGACATGTTGAATTCACCTCAAATGCGTTGGTTCCCATCTGTGGTTCGGAAAATATCCCAGCGAAGTCTGATAGTATGCTCCTTCAGTGCTTCCTTTTTCAAAGACATAATATCTCTGACAGATGCATTAGGGCCTTTTTCGACCTTGTTTCATAAAAATGAGGCTTGACTTAGTTCTACTAACCCAAAAGTACAGAGAAATACTAGCTGCGGCAAGGTGGACCCGCTCTCAGGCGGCTGCACGAATGGAGATTGGAAACTATGATGAGCAGAAAGATATCTTCAATGTGATGATGAATGCAAGAGATAAAAAGACTGGATTACAGTTCACTCGAAAAGATCTAGGCCTTGTGTCAATGCTCTTGCTCGTTGCAGGTATGTAGAACAATCTTCCGCAGAGATGCTACGCGGCCTAGAAACCTCCAGTTTCCGGCGTCTTCTTATTTCATTATGCTGAGGTGTCCTAGGTTCTGATACAACAGCTACTGCTATTTCTGCCACCTTAAACTACATCCTTCATGATGCGAATATCCTGGCGCACTTGATACGTGTCATCCGAATGGCGTTCCCGACAGAATCATCAATAACAACATCTTCTGTGCTTTCGTCTCCGGATTGCTCTGTCCTCCACGCCTGTATTAATGAAGCAATGCGGCTTACTCCCCCTGCACCTAATCTTTTACCCCGAACACTTCTATCCGGTGGCATGGAAGTAGATGGCACATATATACCGGCAGGGACAACCGTCGGTGTATCTGCTTATACCATACATCGCAACAAAACATATTTCTACAATCCCGATAGATTTGAGCCAGCAAGGTGGCTTGATGGCAATGCAGCCGGCCAGCAGCAGATGCAAATGGCATTTGTTCCATTCAGTGTTGGGCCGAGAAAGTGTGTGGCATGGAGACTTGCCTGGGCAGAACTGAATTTAACAATAGCAAGGGTGTTGTGGAGGTATGACCTGCGCCTTTCAAAGAACGCATGTGGTTGCAATTCAGGTACCAGGTGTGAGTACAACTTCAAGGCTGGGGTAACCACGGCTGTTAATGGGCCGGTGATTGAGTTCAGACCTAGGATAGCATGAGTATCATCTGTCTATTTACCCGAACGAATGTTACCTACTATAAATTACAATCCTATAGAGATAAACGATAATGTCATGTGTAAGTTTACAGATGTGATAAAGTTACCCAGTCTACGGTGGTTAGGATCGCTACTGCAGCACAGTGGAAGGCAGCCATGGCATAATATGCATGCAAAATCATTGCTTGTCAGGAATGAAGCTGGTGAAGTACGTTATTTATCTTGCGCAAAGTTGTATCTCCCACACAGCCGCCCTTAAAATCCCAACATTGCGTTCATCTCCTGTCCCAACTTCTTGGAATTTTCATCCTTACCATCGAGCTTGATGGCACTAAGGCCCATTGCCACTTTACCGGCTTCAGATTGAATATCAGCAATTGTTGCTCTATCCGAGAATTGGGACTCTCCCAATCCACCTGGGAAGTCCGGCGGAGGGACCCCCTTCAAGAACGCCTCGCGTTGTTGCTTGACGTATTGCTATGTGAGGTTAGTGTCAATGTCAAGAGCACATACGTTATTATGTGGACAATCATCCTACCATGTTGTTGGGGGTTAATGGAACCGAGGGAATGTAGAAAACACAAGCATCAATATCCCCTGTGTTTTCCATTTCTGTGCCGTGGATGGTATCAGCACTCCAGAACACTGTTTTCACATCCGGGTTAGCTTCGTCCAGTTCATTGGCTCGTTGTCAGTCTTACCAGTATCACCCGGCTCAACCGTGGGATAGGGGATCATAGTTTCGCTGAGTCTCAGGTGGGGGTGGAGGGTAGGGGTGTGTTCTTGAGCAGTTCCAGGATTGGCCCCATGCAGGAAAACATCGCCCTCATCATCGTCAAGAGAAAACTTCCATCCATCCAGGGAGTCCTTTCGAGTAGGCTTGAAGAAGGGTCGAAGCATCCAGTAAGCAGTAGTAGGTTGCAGAATTGGGTGAACGACCAAAGTGCCTAGTAAAACCACGCATTAGTACGGAGCGAGTAATCGGACCAAGATTGGCTAACCTTGCTGGGGTCCATGGCGAGACAGCCCGAGCCAGCTTTGGAAGGTACGGAAGACTGAACAGCCGCCTGGCGCATCATACATGTTCATGTTGGCATCAAGGCGGCCAGTCAGATCCCACGGGTCGTACTCCTGCCACTGCGGTGGTGTTAGTTGTGAGTGCTGCTAGAGTAACAAAGCTGGTCCTCTCCTACCTTGCCTTGGAAAATTTTGCGGTAGGTATGATTATAAGCGCGGTCCTCCCACCTCTCCACACCTCCACCGTCAACGTGAGGTGGAAGTCCAAAAAGCTTGTCGCCAGGGGGGCGAATTTGGACTCGGTCACAGTAACTGAGTGGAACTGATAAATCAACTAGATTAGATTAGCTAAGTTCGGTATTATTTCCCTTAGTTGCAGTGTTGGATTACTCTTTTGGTTGGCATCTGCAGTATATAACTGATTCATCCACGATTGTGTTGCAAGCATATTAGGATGTGACCTCGCTTTCACTTGGGAGGGACTCCAATATGATTCATAGATCACCTTGTTTAAAGTCAGCTTTGGATTAATCGGCATTGATAATTAACAGTCACCTTCTTGTCTGAAGTAGATGGGAATCCTCTGAAAGGTCGGGAAGTCAGATACTGGCGAACATCCGAAAGAAGCTTTTCAGTGACATCTTTGTCCACAACGCCACGAACAACAGCAACACCAGTTCGTCGAATGGCAGCAATGTCCGCCGGAGATACATTGCCAGCTCGAATGTCGGAAAAGTTCAGTTGAGGAATAATCTACTCCTGTCAGTATGTAACTAACGACAAACATGGAACCTGGAGTGAACGCACCTTCTCGCGCTTACTGGCGACTTCTTCAGTCCGTACTTTGAGGACCTCGACAAGCTCATCCCATGACTTCTGAATTTGGTCCTCAAACCCCGTAGTCAAGTTACGCTTTAGATCCCGAAATCGTTCGGGCAGAGGCGCACTTTTTCTGCCAGAGAAAGATGTGAACACGGAAGATATATCACCCTCCTTTTTATCTTTGCGAGTAATCGGCGATGTGTCAGTTGCCACGAGACGCTTGGCTGTTCCTGCACATTTCCCTGCGCGGAACGTAGGGCAATTCAGACATTTCGGAGACACCGTTTTGATCATGGTGGGATACGGGGTCTGCGGTGTTATGTGGTGAGTGTGGACAGCAAATCGAAAGATTGTACTTGGAGGATAAATAGACATGATAGTCTCTGCCTTGCAGATTTATACTTGTATCCATGCTTGGCAGCTCTTTCCCTGACCCCAGTCAGGGTCAATGCGCGTTTCCCAATTTGGCAAGATTCCGACAGTGGGGAAAGGCGGTTCTCCCTAATACGTCTTGCCGCCGCCCTTTTAGTAATAGCGTCCGACGGCCCCAGGCATTAGTATTGCGGAGATGCGAATGCGGAGATGCGGAGGAAAGACGGTTCAGTAACTCTAGAATGGTCTTCACTCGCAAGGCTTGGTTGGCGACGGAGGTGAAACTTTTAGTAGGGTAGAGTTCGCCTGAGTTGCCTTCCTCTTGTTTCCTTGTTTCCAGCAACTCCCCAATCAAACAAAGTCGTCTTCGGTCGGTCACTCGATCTTGGGTGCAATTTATCTTCTCATTAAAACCAGACTCAATTTTACCTGGCCGTGTATTCCAGAGTGTAGCTTTTGGTAGATGCATCATATTGAATCGAATGCAATATGTAAAGGAGGCTTTGGCTAGCTGTGCTCGGCCCTCGTAAATGGTGTTATGGGGCCCAAAATCAATTGCCCACTTCCAAATCATCTCGCCCAACCTTGGGCTGGTGGACCAATCTTACTTCTTGGGACTAGAAGCCATGTTCCGCATGAGTTGACGACTCCGAGCAAAAGCAAGACTTGTCCTGTTGTGTTGATCCACCCGCTCGTACACTGACTCCGGGAGAAAGGGTTGGTGGCGAACTGATGCAAAGAGGGTTCCGGCCGGTCTCACTGCTCCAGCCGTCGAATACGAGACATTCAAGCACTATATTCCAGACGGTGATTGTAGGATACTGGCTCACGAACAGTTCATTGCCGCTGGCAAACTCTCTGGTTACGTGAAAACTGTCTACTGTCCACTATTCTGAGGGCGCCAGATGGGAGACCGGGGGATTGAACGTAAACTTGGGGCAGATTTGAGATTATTGGTCTTCAAAGGGAAAATCTAAGCATAACCTGCAAGGCATTGTTGTAGAGAAATCGAGGTTGCCCCCGCCGATAACTGTATTATTCCATACTGCCCTCGTATGATACTCGTAGTTGTGAAGGGTGTGAAGTTCTCCTCGATTCGGAAATTAGTCCACTTCTCTGGACCCTTAACGAACTGTTCGCTAGTTAGTTGGTGCATATATTCATTCCCAACGCACCAGATCTGCTCCATTCAACGACGTAAACAGCCACTCTTTCGCATCCTTTCCCATTCGAAATCAAATCCCTCATACTGACTGCTTATGCTGACTCTCATTGGTCCGGAATGCTTATCAGCTCATGATCTGCCACCTCGCTCTAATACAACGAGTGATAATTGCAGGGGAAATCAGACGAGGTGGAGCTTTAGCTATACTTGGAAGAAGAAATGCGGTAATTTTGTCCGAATTTTTGAGTTTAATGCCGTAGTTGGTGGCTCGGTGAGCGCTTAGGCAAGAGATTATCAGAGTCCTGCTGTCGGGTAGATGCTTTTGGTCAGCCGGTGAACTGAAGGCATGCTAGTTCATCCAATCTCTGCAAATGAGCGAACCAGATATGAGTATTGACTCATGTCTAACAGTGACACTTGGTAAACAATCTTTAACTATAAAAGGATGGACTTTACCTATGGGCAGTATTGCATGATCTATCTGCTTCTGGTATGCTTATCACTAATCTACGAAAGATTTTACTGCGCGCCGCCTCACTGAAGGCCGCCTCTGTAACCTGCGTTCCATATTATACCTGGCATTTGCCTCATCTGATCCTCATGTCATTTCCAAAAAGCCCCGATTAGGAATTGAGGAGCATGTAACACATTGAACGCTTTTGAAAACATACGAGTGAGAAAATCCATTGAGAAGAAATATTTTTATTAAATGCTGACACTGAAGTATGTATACGACAAACCGTTGAAAGCCTCCACGAAGAAAGCTCAGAACCCAAGGACTTGGTTGGCTCGCTCCAGAACCAACTTTTGACCAAGCTTGATGCCAATCTCCTGTGTATCAAATGCAGCTAGCCCAAGGGAACGCAACGCATTCACAGACTGAGAGTGGCGAAGGCTGCCCTCGGTCGTGCGCCCAACAAAGTTGCTCTCGCCCTCACCGCCAGGGAAATCAGGAGGAGGGGTACCGGCGATGAACTCCTCGCGTTGGCGCTGAACGTAGGCTGCGCTCCGTTACAGGACAAGCCGGAATATACATGACGCTAGAGTCGCCTTGTCCCTGATGCACTTTGTCGACGGCATGAATACCATCACTGTGCCAGGCAACATAGTCACCCGGGGCAATTTGGGGGATGTGGACCATGGTTTGGTGGAGTCGCAAGTGTGGGTGCAAAACATCGGTCAGTTCTTGGGAATAACCCGGGGTAGCGCCCTCCAGCTTGCTTGATGTCTCTGTCTCGAGTCGCCAGTTGGTGGGATCTAGATAGGTGTCTAGAGCAAGGCGCGAGCTGCCAGCAGGAGGCGAATATATGGGCTCAAAGAACGGCCGCAGAAGGAAGTAAGAAGTGGCCATAGAAAGTAGGGGGTTCACCAACAGGGTCCCCTCTTTGGGGCCAGTGTGCGACATGCTCAGCCAGCCCTGAAACATGCGGAACATGGAACACGCTCCAGCACCGTTGTAAAGGTCAGAGACAGCTGGAATACGGCAACTTGCCTCCCAAGGGTCATAATCTTCCCATCTACCCTCCCAGATCGCCTTATAAACGTTTCCCAAACCATAGCCATTATCTTCCCAACGCTCAACACTACCACCATCCACATGAGGACCCAATGCAAATCCAGCATCGCCAGGCTGGCGAATACGCAGGCGATCGGCGTATGTAAGAGGATGTGATGGAGACACCAGAGCGTCAGAGTTCTTCGAATGCCAGAAACTCATGAGGAACCGCTGGGTTTCGAGCATGTTGGGGTGCATGCGAGCCTTCATCTGGGACTGTGACCAGTAAAGCTCAAACACCTGCGGATCGGTGGGTGGGAAAGCTGCACGGCATTAGCAAAGAGTGTCCGTGAGCACGATGGCATTGATTGACTCGCCTCTAGTCTGCGGGTTCGCGCGCACATATTCCTCAATTTCCTCCTTATAGCGTCTAGCTTCAGCTTCGGGAATTACTCCTCGAACAACGGCAACACCACGTTTCCTAAGTTCTCTTCGAAAGTCCTTGGAAGCTGTTTTGATGTCCTTGAAATCGATGGTAGGAACAACGTCCGATCCCATTCGTTCGATAGTCCGTACCTCCTCGCGGAGCCTGTGCAGCAGGCGATCCCAGCTCTTCTTGACAGCTTCTTCACGGCCTGCAATAAGGCGTTTCTTTTGGTCGGCAAACCTTGGGGGCAATGCCTTCTCCTTCGCGCCAGAGAGAGACACAAAGACAGAGGAGATGTCGCCCTCTTTACGAGGTGCTTGGGACGTTGTTGCTAGACCTCTACCGGAGAATGAGACCGGGGCTTTCAGGGAACACCGCAGACCATGCGGACTTTGCCATGTGACTTTGACCATGGTGTTATGCTTGGATCGGACAAGAATTTAAAAGATTGTTCAACTCAAAGCGATAAATTGATGAGTGACGCAGCCTGCATAGGAAGTATTGAATTGAATTGAGTGGGAGGTGACTATTTATATGATGCATTTTATTCCAGTCTTCTGAATTTTCCATTATTTCTACGGCTTCTCCAAGTCTAGAAACAACGCGAAACCTTCAACGTCACGACGGACCTGCCGGGAGCGGTACTATTTCCCTTTTGGGAGAAATCCCGCCCGCCATCCACAGAGCCGGAAAAGTCGAGTAGCCGGAGTTGTGTGCCGTGACAATGCATGTGTGGGGATACCTGATGCCTGGTTGGATTCCTGGCCCTGGCACGCCTCTTCTTTCCTAATGCTGAAGTTGCCTCGTCGAATGCCACTATATTAGTTGACCACCTGTCTCTCCGAATTAAGTATAACATGTGCTATGGCGAGACCCAATAACGTATACAGTACATGTCGATGCGCCAACCACTAGACCAAAAAGGATATCTCGCGTCTACATGATTAGCAGACGGAGATGTATGTACGAACAATGCATAGGACGTGGGTCAACATAAGCCTTCATGCTAGGCTATGATACAGCGATGTTGAAACCAATCAATTACTAAGACACAGTAAATGAGGATTATACCTTCTCAATTCTACAGCCATATTGTTGCGTGAGAAATTGACAATTTGGAAGACTACCAGTGTAATCAACAAAGGTGTCAAGATTGGAAATTGAAAAGAGGAGAAAACCGTTTCGTAGGCGATGTTGGGTTGCCTTCTGTTATCATCCCTACCCGGCCCTGTTTGTTCAAATCATCAAATTAGTCCTCCCGGATACGTTCCGATCATCACACTCTATTGGGCTCTGATAAAGAGCCTTTCTTTTGGCCCTAACTGGGAAGTTGAATAAACGTAAAAATATTCAAGAGAAGCAGTGGCAGAAGCGCTAAAGGTCGGCTGAAGGGCACGGATAGCGTGATATAGGTACTAGGTACAGTGGACAGAAACGATCTGCTAACCAGGAAGAGTACTAGGATCTACTTTACTGGCTTATGTGAGTTTAGTGTCATTCTTTCCTCAGATTTCGTGATTGCATAAACTAGGCGTCTTATCTTGTCAGGGATTAGTTAACAGGGAAGCTTGCCATTCAAAAGAACAGTCTGGTAGTGTTTTGGTTAGTGTAATCCACTGGGGGCGGGACATCACATATACAATTCCATTATGGTTCCCGCAGTTTGTATAGGACCGATTTCTTAGCATAGCATTGGTAGTGGCCAGAATGCTGACTACTGTGAAGAATCCCTCCTCTCAAGGATATGAGGGTTTGGCCAAATTCGTTATATGTCTGACTTGCTTACCCACCATGATAATATCAGAGACTCACTAGGTACACTTTGAGCATCCTCACTAGTAAAGTAGCGGGATCCTGAATGCAAAGGTTACGGTCGGGACGGTAAATCAAAGTATGTATAGGTACACACAGTAAAATGAGAAGTCGTGGGACGAATTATCTATTTCTAAAAGCCCAGGTACAGAGGAGTAAGCGATAGGGATAATTAGATATAGAAAGAGTCTAAATTTCATGTTCAGACAACCAGAAATGAAGCAGGCTCAACTACCTCACCAATAGCCCCATCGAAATACCCACAGAAATCGAACTCTGCTACGTTTATATTATGCATGTCGAATGACGGAAACTCCAGTGCAGCAGGTGTATTCGGCATGCCTGATAATGTACCTTTTGTAGAGAATCTAACTTGATCATGACTATCCTTCCCCTGATCCGCAAGGGACAGGATCTCCCTCGCAACAATCCCCATTTCTCGATAAATTCTCTTTCCCTGCCCCCAATGTTCACTCAGCCTCTTTAAAGTACCCATACTGAGACGGATTCTCTCACGACCAAGCTGGAGGTCCGGCCCGGCAAATACGTACCGACAGGCGGCTAAATGGGCAATGGTGGCGTTGGCAATCATGCAGATGATGAATGGGGTATGAGCGTGGATATTAGCGGGGAGTATCATGAGCCGCCCGAGTTGTTCTATCGCGTGCAAACATTTGAGTGTGTGGAGCTGGATTTGAGTGGTGTCTGATCCTGGGGCGTCTTCAGCTGGTACCGGGGGTGCGCATTTGCAGGTCGACTCGACGGAACTGTACGCCAAGGTTGATAATGGACGATGTATCTCTATAGCGTATGCGTGGAGGATGAACTTGGCTTTGAACATGATTTCATCGACGGTGCCGTCGCTGCGTAGCGGGTCTCGCTTGCAGGGTGGAAGTAGCGAGTGCCAGGCCGCGACGCTGATGTCGGCATTCTCGCAAATTGTGTGGACCAGGGCGGCGTTTTTGGACCAGTCGGATGCTAAGGCTTTGTCTATTGAACGGGTTAAGCCAATGAGCTCTGCGTAAGAGGAGAAGCTGGGTCGGTCTGCTTCTGGGAGAAATTCCCGGATGTCGTATACTTCGAGCGTTGTCGGAGGGCAAATTACCCCAGCTTCATAGTCTTCCTCTTCGCATGGAAGATCGACACTCATGTCTATATTGCTCGTGCGAAATGGGTAGACATGGGTGCTACCAGCCATGTGGGCATCCGTGATGTATACAAGCCACCAGGTGCGACGCCAGCTTTCTTCCAGCATCGGGTCATTCTGGCCAAAATTTGTAGCATAATCTTTCTTGTTCATTTGTATATCCAACGCCATTTGAATGGCTTCTTTGAGTAAATTAACACCCCGGTCTATTTCATCGCACCAGTACACTGCAATCGAGTAGAGGATCATGGCCTGCACGTCGAACCCGGTCGCAGCGGCTTGTTTGCTGCGTATAGGAGCTAATTGTGACTCGGAGATTGTCGCCAGTGGCGACGCATCAACGTCATCTGCATAGTGTGCCCCGATATACTGCATCACATAAAGGAGCGGTTGTATTGTCTCGCGCTCTGTCTCGAGGCGCTGGCTGAGGAACCGCCATGGTAAAACGCATGGATGCGCGGGATGGAAAAAAGTATAGTAAAGGTTATACAGCCGATCTGTTCTTAAGGCATCATTTTCGGCCGTTGCAGAGGGTGTAGGATGTGTCGTTAAGCCACTTGTTGTGCTCCTGGCCTGTGCCTGAACTGCTGGCACCATGACAGACTCCGGTGACGATGACGGGACCCACAATTGATCGGCAGGGAGACCCGGAGTCAGAAGTGCAGACGATGCTGTTGAATACCCACCGGATCCCAATCCTGATGCTGACTCTGACGGCTTGCGACGGCGTCCGCCTCGACGCGACTTCTCATAGACGCATTGCTTATTGTCAGCGATGCAGCGGGCACATACGGGGGTTCTCGCGTCGCAGCGGAGGTGTTTTTTGCGACAGGGCGCACATGCCAGGCCGACGCGACGGGCTGGTTTGGACTGGTGGAATGAGCCCGCCAGGTCGAGTTCGAGCACGTTCATGTTGTTGTAGGAAGTGTATGTGTGTGTCTTATGTTCGAAGACAGTGAGAATGAAGACGGAGCCAAAGAGGGGAGGAATTCGATTGAGGAGTGTCAGGCTGCTGACGTCAGCCTCCCAACAGCATCGCGCCAATCAACATTCCCATTTGAAATTATCCATTGACTGCTATGGAGTAACTATTTACTGTGCGCTCTCTTTCTCTGCTTTTTCAACATCCAGTACAAAGATATTATGCACCCCATCCCTGATCACTTCATCGTCCACTATCAACACGGCGAAAAACCGCGCCGTCTCTGACCCACCCCCAGCGTTCTCAGACCGAACATGGTGACATCCGGGAGCCTCGTACCAGATATCCCCTGCCTTGGAAACAATCGGCTCCTCGCAATTCATTTGGTTGAGGACGGTTCCTGAGGCCACCATGGCCACCACTGCAGCGCCTCCGTGGGTGTGTGAGGGTGTTGCGCCGTTGGGATCCATGTCGATCACTCCGACGACCATGGATTTGCCGGGGATGTTGGGCGGGTGGAAGACATTGAGAACTCGGAAGTTCTCACGGGGTCGACTGATCATGTTAGTTGACTCTCTTCTTCTGACTCTGTTGCGGTAGGCATAGTACCCTTCAATCTGCCAGATGTCGCCGGACTTGATCAATTTCGCGGTGGGGGTAGACATTTTTTGAGGTATAGACTTTGCTGAAAGACGTCTAGAATAAGCTGGATTTGATTCCTCTGGAAGGTTTGTAATTATTGATATTGATCGAGATGATTGATAAACACTGAAATTGGTGCCATTATATAATTCCCATTTTCGAATCATCTCGTACACCAAATAACATGCCCCCCCTGTTGATAGCCCGATAGCCTATTCGGATGTTGCCTGACACGATCCGGATCTGCAGGGCGGTATTTGTTTGGTTACTACTCCATTCAGCCATCTGATATGGAAGAGTCTAAAAATGTGTATATTGGTGGTTGTGGGCTGTTCCTGGTGTGTGGTGACATCATCCCAATAGGCTATCCGGGACTGTCCCAAAAGGGTAATATCCGAAATACCCGACTCACATACAGCACATCAATCCAGCATATATATCGGCTTGCCTTTGAAAAGACCCACTCATAGCTCCAATTCATCAGTTTGACAATAATTCAACTTCACGTTCAATAAGTATGACACCCACAACAATGCGTCAACTCCTCCAGCCTTCCGCCGAAGTCGCCACAAGTGGACTAATCCTCACCACAAGTCCACTTCCCACCCCAGATACAACAAAAGGCGAACACCTCATCCGCGTGCATGCTTGCTCCCCCTGCTCCGGGGAATTATTATGGCCGAAGAACTTCCCTCCACCGAACTCCCGAGCACTCGTCCCCTGCCCGGATATGGCTGGGACTGTCATCTCTGCACCACCAGACTCCCCGTATCAACCGGGAGACGAGGTCTACGCCCGCACCAATTACGTCCGTCCCGCTAATGCTCGGGACTACACCATAGCAGTGACCGATGAATTGGCCCGGAAGCCCAAGACCTTGAGTTGGGTGGAAGCGGCCGCCGTCCCTGTTTCCGCCCAGACGGCGTGGCAGATTCTCTTCGTCCATGCGGGTGTCGTCCCGACTACTACCCCGGATGGGGGTGATGTAAGCTTTGAAGCCGCCAAAGAGGCGTGGGCGGGCAAGCGGATCCTTGTCACCGCTGCATCAGGCGGTGTGGGGATCTGGGTCGTCCAGCTAGCGAGACTTCTCGGGATTGAAGTGGTCGGCACCTGTGGGAGCGAAGAGAACGCCGCGCTAGTCAAGTCCCTAGGCGCAAGCGAGGTACTAAACTACCGGACAACGGACTTTCGATCATGGGGAGCGGAATTAGACGGTCGTCGCAAGGTCGACATCGTGGTCGATTGTATTGGTCGGCAGGCGTTGCAGGACGCATGGTGGACGGTGAAGGAGGACGGCACCGTACTGAGCATTTTTGCGCCGCCTGGAAGTACTCGTCCGCGAGGATGTCAGGTCAACGCAAATGATGTGTTCTTTATCATGGCGCCTAGTTCGCGGCAGTTGGAGGCGATTACTCGGCTGATTGAGGATGGAAAATGTCGTCCGTTGGTGGATAGTGTGTGGCCGTTGGAGCAATTCCTTTCGGCATTTAGTAGGTTGGATGAGGGTCATACGAGGGGAAAGATAGTGTTTGATATCAGGCTGAATCAGTAGAGTTTCTCTACTGTCGTTGAACATGCGCTTTTAAATGCGCTCTCTTCTCCTTATCGTTTAATGGCATCTTCTATTAGTGAGTTGGTACTAGCGAATGCAGCGCAATCACTCAATGAACCAGATGGGACAACCATCACATAAACATTACCAAGCTAGCCCATTTAAAACGGCCTAGCAGTTTCTGTGGGAATTCTAAATACCAAGCCATGTTATGATGTCAATGCGCCGGCGCTATGTAAGTTGTAAGTGGAACTTTTCTATTTCTGATGAAGAGTCGAGTCTCAGCACAAGTTCTGAGATTCGATATTCAAGGCGTAACATAAACAGCGAGATTAAGCAAGAGGGATAAAATGAGAGTTGATTGTCTGTAGAAATTGAAAACACAGCCGCCGACAGCTCTGTCCCGCCACACCATATACGGCCTCGATAGAACCGCCAGAGCCCGGATCCGATCATCACGTCACCCGATAAAAAGCTTAGCTTTGGTATCTTTTGACTACTAAGGCACTTATCTCTTAAGAAGATATCGTGACACTGGCACTGCCAGCACCGTTCCATGCCTCCACCGCCATGACCTGATAATTGAAGTTGCTATTGCCGAACCCATGCTGCGCCCAGAAATTGAAATGGTTGGCGACAGTCACTGTTCCGGATGTGCGTGTACTTTCACGAACGGAGAAGTACTGCGTGAACGTGCTTGTTCCTGTGATAGATGGCGCGTTCGTCCGAGTGTCGGTGCAGACTTGGTAGGTGCTTCCATCAGAGTACACGGTACCAAGGCTTGTGGCCGAGCTGCAAGGGTTGTAATCGCCGTAATCCTCGACGATGTAGTATTCGGCCTGAGGAGAGTTGACCCAGCCGTAGACAGCCAGGTAGGAGCTGGAGCTAGAAGCGCTGTATTGGGCAGAGTAGGTGATAGATCTGACAAACGTTAGATCCTAGAGATTTAGCCTAAAGGGTACAGTCACCCACTTAGAGGAGCCAGTGGTCCAGCCCAGACCAACGACGAAGTCAGAACTGACTCCATCCTCCCAGTACATGGAAAATGTCCCGGCACTCTCGTCGTAGGTGAAGTCACCAAGGTTGCCGTTGTAGTTTTGCACGTAGTTGATACCGGCACTTCGCGACACCAGAACAGGCTCCGGAGCAGGGGCCGCGAAGGCCGTAAGCAAGAGACTTGCAAAAGCTGCAGTGACCTTCATGATAATTGAAGAGAGCTGAATGTTGGTGAATGGATATGTGTAACTATAAGAAAAGCCTGCGCTGGTTAATGTTGCTGCGAGCCTTCTCTATCTCTATTTATATATTACGAAATAACCATTTATCCCTTTCCCCTGCACAATGAAGCGGTTCGGTTAAGTCCATTTTCCCGCATGACCTTTGATAATTAAACAAGCTCGAGCCTATTTCCAAAGACAGCTCTATAGTTATGGGTTCAGGTGCAGCCACCAATCTGGGCACGGCACTTGGCTAAACAACTGCACTTGGCTAAATGGACTAGATTCGGCTAAATAGACTGCACTTGGCTAAATAGACAGCGATTGGATAACTGGAGGCGGGAAGTGGGGATTCTTCACCAGTTCCCCGCAGAAGTTTTACTGGCTTGAAAATCATGTTTAGAATCATATACCGCCTGATCTACTAAATTAATATAGTTTCTTATTTATATAATATATATCTTTACTAAAGCATTATATTTCTTTTCTTCTTGTAGCAAGCCTAGGGCTGAGTTAAAGCTGTAAGAAATACTGACCACAGGTCGCGAAGATACTTTGGAACTCAGAGCATACTCTATAAAGGATAATCATGGTAATGGTAATTACCCCAAGCACGCTGAATCTGTATAATTATAATATATAAAATAAAGCCAGATCTCCAGATTAGAAATTTACTTTCTCTCAGTTTCTATCTAATTTTCTCAGTTTTATATAACTAGTTAAAATCTATTAAGTGAAATAATGGTAATACTAACCAGCATAAAGAGACTGGATCAAACTAGATCTGGAATATGATATGTTGGCTAGAAAACTGGAACTACGACTTATCAAATTATTAATCAAAATATTAAAAAGAATCATCATCGAAAATATCAAACTCAGCTGAATTCCTAGGATAATTTAAATATTCATTATTTATCAAAATCATATTCTATTTATCAATTTCTATAATTCTTAAATCTAAAAACCCTAATAAATCACCACTCTTTAGAATTCGCTTCATACGTTCAACCTGGCTAGAACGGACTATCCCAGTCAATTTGTAGGCCTTTCGTGAGCGATTCTCGCGAGCGTATCGAATCTCTTGTAGGTAATTCGAATTTCTGATATTCTGTTGCAGCTCCTCAATAAGATAGGCGAATTCGGTCGCAGCTTTTGCTATCTTTCTAAGCAGGCGACGAGAGGGCGATTGTTGCATGCGATTGATCTTATCCTCTAGACACTCTTCTAATCGCTTCACACGATCGGCAGTCTTTGGTGTACTAAGATCTGGTGGATCCTGGCCACTAGTAATTGATGACAGCGGGCTTGGTGTATTGAAGCCGAAATCTTCCTCAACCGAAGCGACTAGGTCCTCGAGAACTGTATTCGGATTGATTGGCCATAAACCTGTCAATCTAAAGCCAAGCTTAATTGTAGAAGATTTAAAGATTTCCTGCCGAATCTGCACGATTGCACCAAGGAATTCATCCTTAGTAATCCTCTCATAACCGCTGATAGTCGCATCATACACCTATTCACTATGCGAGTGCTTACATGCACTAAATACACCAACATCTAGTGGTTGAAGGATATGACTCGAGTGAAGTAGTAGGAAGAAGAGGATAATCCTATTATCCTTATAGTATTTAACGAATTCGTATGTAAGATACGAGCCGAATTAGTCACATACTAGTAGACGATGCGTCCCCTTGACCGGATCCTTGGTAAGCTTATTGAATAGCTGTATCTACTATAGAACAAGAACGTTATTAAAACCGGTCTCATCGAAGTTCCATATATCGTCTACAGTAATTCCGTATTGGACAATCGTCTCCTGGTAGGAATTAAACAACTCTCCTGCAACCTGCCTATCTAGGCACTTCTTTCTCTCTATATCTATAGCCCGATGGCGGCGAGAGAGATACTCAGGATAGCGTTGGAGGAAGCGTCTTAGCCAGTGGTCGCCGATTATAGATGGTTTAGTTGGACCATCATGGTTACTAGGCAGAATTGCATTGGCAGCAGCCACGATAACCGGTCGCTTAGGAGGAAAGAAGATAGAATCGAGGAAATCGATATACCGGCAAAGGACAGATTCTTGCGATTCATCCAATTTGCGACGGTTAGATAAACATTAAGATAGTGATGGGCGACCTTTGTAATACGCAAGAAGCACTGATACGGTAGGTTCTAAGCACACGCCCATGCCTTGATATTAGGCTTTTCAATGTTCTCTAAATCATAAAAGAAGATTATTATATCCAATTATACGCTATCTGAGTCATATTTAATTCTTTATCTTGTTTTCAACATCCTAAGTTTCCTGGATTGTCGCCTGTCCAAGCAGTGAATAAAAATCTCTAATCATCCTCTAATGGCTCCCGGCAAGATGTTAGATGAGCAACACTACATCGAAGACTTATGATATTAGGAAATGCCGTCCTCGATTAAAAATAGCAATCAAGGCGCTCAGCATAGTTTTAATCAGTTTCGCAAGGTTCGATAAAGCCTCTCTTTGCATGCTCATGAGATAAGTGCAATACATATTGCTCTTGCTGAGCAGCCTCATGAATGAGAGGTTCAAACGGCATTATTGGCTTAGTAGCTTTCACCAAAACTCTCCAGGAGCTGTAATTCTCTGGATCAATATTATCATGGGTTCATTCCCACTGGATGCGAACGTTTGTAGACCCACCAGGTTCTGAAACAAATATTTAATTCAGCGTACCAGTGACTCTTGAATAGTCTAACCACAGGTTATTGACAGGACCGCGAATACCGTGTATGAGACTCCAGCTTTCTAAGAAATAAATCTGACCAGCAAAAATACTTAGAAAATCTTCTTCACACACGGGGACGATAGAACAGACGAGCAAAGAGCTATTGTACTTGGGTAAGGAGAAGATAAACACAGATTTATCTTTACTAGATTCTGTTACTAATTAGTTATTGTAGGATGCGTAAACCAGATCAGGGGAGAATATTTATGTATTAATTTCCTTGAAGCTTTGTTCCTCATTAGTAAAGATCTATTGATTTCTAGCGCAGTTCCAACTGGACTCCTGAACTTTCAAGCTCTCGGACACTTGCAGATTATTAAAATCAGATATGTGTACCAGGTCACCTTTCCCGAGCCTGAGAATCCGTGTTTCTAGCTGTTTAATATAATGTCCATATTGAGCTTTCCTCTTCTTGATTATATCCACAAGAGATATTTTCAAAGTTTTGGGATATCCTTTGCAGTAGCTGTCAGATTCCTTAGTGCGGTAATATAGTGCTTTTTCAATACCAGCTTCACGCATCTTGAGAAGATTCCTCCAAAAAATCCGGTACTGCCGTTGGTTTTCTGCATCTAATCTATATCCAGCATCTTCTATAAATCTCTTGATTGCAGCTTTCTCCGCTATAGTAAAGCCGTCAGTAGGTCTTTTTGCAGACGGCAAGCTAGAATAATCAATTAAACTACATCCTTGAGAATAATTTTCTAGAATATTATTTCATAATACTGATTCTGCACACCCTTATCCATAGCCAAAGCGTGGTCCATGTAAATGGCGCTGATTGCTTGTTCGTAATTATACCCCGCAACCTCATCAGCATACTTCCGTCTTTTATCAGGATCGGTCCTTACTGGGGCCATGGTGATTCAATGGCCGTATCTAGCAATCGCTGAATTGACATTAGAACACTCAAACAGAATCGAAGCCATTGCTTTCGTTGTATACGCAGAATCCGGATAATAGAATGAGAAAGTATCAACCAGAAGTTTTGAGGGGTAGATTTCGTTCCCATGGTCATTATCAGGCAAGAGCTAGATTTGAGAAAAATACAGATTAGATCAAACAAATAGATCAATCAATTGAGGGCAAAGCAATTCCATACCGGTTAATCAATGATCCAAGAGCCTTTCTCCATAATTCCCCCAGTAATACGACCGGGCGGTGGTTCATTACCACAATTATTTGGACACTGCCGGGTCTGCTTCTTTTTTTGCTTCCTTGATTCCGCGCCCGCTAGATTTGCATACACCCTTTTCTGGGCATTTGAAATCCTGTTGGATTCACGCCCTTTAGCTGGTAAAGCTGGGGGCGTTTGTAGGATCAAGCCGCTGGTTCTTAGTAGGGTGTCGCCTTTATAATCGTCTTGATTTACAAGATGGGCCTGGAGGACTAAGTTCACCATAAGCACCCGAACCAATGGCTAGGATAGCTGTCTCATATACCATCATTATCAACTTAAGATATCAAGGAATCAATATAATCTTCATTATAATCTATATCAGAGAACATAAGTACATCCCGGATAGCCTGAGCTAAGCGCCTGCGGATTCTTTTGTCCATAACCCTTAGAGAAAGCGGTGCGATCCACGACGTGCCCACCTCCTACATCTTAAATATAGCCTTCTCCGCTCTGGGACATTCAAGCAGCCTGATCAACAAACCAAGTCCATCTTTATGGAGCTTCCTTTCATCTTTTAACCAATAATATACCTGGAACGTCCCTTTATCCCAGGTTAGCACTGATAGGGTGGATCTAGACTGTCTTGGCTGGATCTTGAGACTACAGCAACATAGCCTCAGCAGCTTGGATGAGTGCACTGTAGACAGCTAGACAAGGAGAAAATGGTACAGGTTGGGTTTTGATCAATGACTCACCTCCGGGAGCTGGTTCCAGTCCCCCTTTGAACCTGCATCCTGTGTATCCCACTTAAGACCAGCATCATTCCTTCCACCTTCACCAAACAGCCGATCCACTTGACAGGTCTTCAAGAGCTAGGATCATCAAAAGAGTGACTGGGAGCTCAAGGCCTCCTGAGACCCTATATATACCCATGACAAAAGACGGCGCTGACACACTTAGACAAATTATTAATTCCTCACTACAGAGCTGAATTCATATTCGAGGACTAGTCGTATAGCCGAGGAGCCTTGATTTAACTACCAGAGCTTAGACAGATACATACAGCCTTCCGACAGGAATTTTCTAACCAATACCTCCTTTCTCAGCGAGGAGAACAGCCTTATTTTGCCAATTATGTCTAGCTTCTACCCTCCATTCTCTAAACAGTAGCACCGATGATATAAAAGAGACCATCCCAAAGTATTTTCGACTGCTACTGACGGAAGAATCATTGATAATTTTAAGCTTCTAAGTTTGAACCTCTGAGATAAACTGCAGATAGTATGTCGTAGTGTGAACTGCAGATATAATACGTCCCGTGCGGGTTGTGTAAAGATTCATGTAAATTACCATCCTGTGTATTTTTCGGAAACCTTGGCGTTTCCGCAAAAACGCCTGTGGACCCTGTGAGACCTGCGTTTGTCGCGTATTCCAAGGTTGTACTAGGGCCAATAGCTTGAAAACCATGCATGGGTAATAAAGACCGGTCGCATCCGCATATATTCCACGCTTTGGTTTCATAGGATCAACCTCGGAAATCCAGCCGTGGACGTGTACAACGACCTTGGAGACGTTGGCAAAGCTATCCCTTTCTGCCCACCATGGCCAAAACACTAGAAGAGTTTGCTCAATTAGAGCCTCTCTGGGACAAAGCAATCCAGCATCCAGCGGAAATTTCACCTGATGAAAAACACCAGCTGATGCAATGGCCGCCTTTAGAAGAGATGCAGGCCAACTCAGCCAAATACTTGGGTATGTCACTTGAAAACTTGCTTCAAAAGGCAGCTACAGACCGTCAATCCCTCACATACGCGGAATGTCGTCTGATTCGCGATCATTTCCGCATTACGCCAACTCTTGACAAGGGTGATCGATTCGCGTGGCCGCAGATGCGTCCTGATCTTTACGATAAGCTGAAACAGGCACAAGAAGCAGCTCTTTCACCAATAGAGCTTCAGGCCGTTCAAGCTGTGAATGAGGTATTTCCTCAGAAACAGTATGATGACTTGGAGGCAAGGCATGAAAAGCGAAAACAACAACCATTCCCAGATCTGCAAGACTGGGTGCGAAGGATCGTCGTTCGAGAAGATGATAAGAGCTGGGGCTATGTCTTTTATCATCAGAAAGAAATGGCCAGACTGGATGAGTTTAGGGCGCTATTTGCCGAGGTCCTTGAGATGTCTTTCGGTTTCCAGGGATATGAAGAGATACACGATCACAAATTCGCTCAATTTGTCCCATTTGAGGCCGATGAGAGTAACATCAGCCATTTACAGCAGTGAGTTTTCCTACATAATATTAAAGACATTTCTAACAATCAGCCAGAGACTTTCGTGATCGCCGCGAGAGGGGTGACTTAAAGCCCGGTGTTCTCAAAAATGTGTTCTTCTTGTTGACAGACGAGGCTCGTTCAGCATGTGGCACATATGGCCCAGATATGTACTATGGATGGATATGGGCAATTGATCCGGACTGGCCTCTGTCGGGGCCAGATGAGGATGGCTATGATGGCCGCCTCAAAATCAGTATCACCCAGATCTTTTACCGTTTCTACGAATTCATGTCTGATGGTTTCTCGCTCAAAGAAATTTGGCAGGATTTTCATTACGTCAATGCTAACAAATTGTACCCAAGCTCTTGGCGGGAGCCAACTTCCTGGGCCATTACCCGACTTGAGAAATCCAAATGGCCATACATTTGATTTGATGCATGTTTGTCCTTGATGATTGTTATGTACATAGTACTAGATAGTGAGCATCATATGAACATTAAAAATGTGTAATCATCCGTACAAAATGTATTCTTCCTTCCGCCCATCTTTTCTAGTCATATCATTGGAAAATACTCGACTTCCCTCCTTTTTGTCAGCTAAAAGCCAACTTGAAGCAATTAGCTACCTGATGCCAGCATATAAACAAAGATTGAATCGTCAAAAATCACTCTTAGTCGAACCAACTCTCTGAGCTCCATCAGATCACCCGTGTAGTTTGTTGCGAGCTGATATGCGTGCGATCCAGGGGTAGCTGCATTTTGCACCGCTCGCCATGTGACAAGTAGCTCATCAATACGCGAATTAAGCCAATTGGACGCCCACCGAGCCATTCGTGACATGAAATTTGTCATGAAAGTTCTGAACAGATTAGGCGCACTGAAGTCTCTTTGCCCGAACACACTGTTGACTGCTTTTTGGAACACACGCAATTCGTAATTAGCCGCGCCATATGTGTCAACAAGGTGACGGTTAACAAGCTGTTGGTTCAAGTACTCGAACACAGATATAACCTGAATTTAACGAATGAAGTTAGCACATAAATAAATGATTGAAGGAGATTTCGCGTACCATTCGTATTTCATTGATCCCAGCCCTTCCAGCTCTCTCATCTGCCACGTTTAGATTCCTCCAAGTATCATCACCAATCGGCTGCTTCCCCGCGAACAGCTATAATCAACCATTTAGCGATTTTTCTTTACTACATCAAAATTGCAAAGAGAAGGCTTATCATAGTAACATACCCTTCCTTTCATTAGGGTTTTAGGGTTTAGGGTTTTAGGGTTTTAGGGTTTTAGGGTTTT
>NW_020798764.1:0-63744 GCF_003344945.1 Aspergillus welwitschiae | reverse complement strand
ATAGCGCGATAGGTACGGCATATCTGTATGTACTCCACTCCGCCAAGTGGCTTAATCTCTTAACAGGCGGCAATAGCTAAGACACGCATGTCAAAGAGAAACTCAAGAGTCTCCATGATACAGTATCAACTGTTCACTTGGCCATGTCTAGATTAGTCCCTTTGGTGTAATACTATAGATTTAAACAACTTCAGTATCCTCTAGGTTGGCACATATGATTGCTCCACTCTGTGCCTTTGAGGCTAGCGCGTAAAGTTCCCCAGGTCGTTGTGACCGTATCGAATTGCACACCTAATAATGCATCGTACTAACATACATGAACGTACAAAGAACATTTCAATGACATTGAGTAACCATTGGCGAGTTTTTGAGGATATTCTGCATGAATACAAAAAGGTCACTGATATCCCGTACTCCGGAGGAATGGCGGGCAAGTCCAGATGAGAGCATAAACAACTACAACCTCGACATAAATCTTTTTTTCCGGATAATTTACGCGCCAGGTACCATGAGCAACCGAGTCACCCAAATTGACCCTCTCCAGATTCAGGCTCGGCATACAGGGGATGCAGACCACACGCCAATACACATGGATAAGATATCCCAAGGCGCCCATAGCCATTGCCTCTCTGAGAAGCCGAAGGCTGATAATGCCATTCAAGAAACGCGGAGTCAGGCCGATCAGTTGCCCCCTGTCATGCGGGGACCGCCTTCGGACAAATTTATAAAGCGTTTCAGCTGCCGCCTCGCAGGATCCGTTACTGTTGTTGAGCGTATCGAAGACCGAACCAAGATTGTTCATATCCGTGAATTCTCGAAATTCTCGAAGGATAAAGCTGATTGTTGGTTGCAAGTGCTTCGGTCGACTCATCACCCCAATATTACTTCCGCAATAGAAATATACAAGGACCATGGAATGACATACTTTGTTGTCGATGACCTACCTTTGACCCTGGAAAATCTGGCAGCCTGTGAAGTGCTTCCGTCTGAGCTCGAGTTAGCCTCCATACTTAAACAGGTATAATTACCTCAATTTTTGGGTGGAAATTCATCACACTGACTACAACAGGTACTTGAAGGGATATGTCACTTATTGGAGTCTGGCTTTGAACATGGAGAGTTGAAGTGCTCAAACATTCTTGTAGGGCAGGACGGTGTTATCAAAATAGGTATGCAAATAGTTCTGTTGACGTCTTGATATTATCCTGTTCACTAAAACAAGCAGCGGCTTTGGAACACTGCAGTAGACGCCAATCACGTATATCCGATGTCAAGAGTATCAGATCCATGGCGAACATAGCAATGTTTCTTATGCAGGGGTACGTCAAAGCCGACGGTGCCATTGGCGTTGACAATACACATTGGCAGTCGAATGCCCTAGAGTTCGTGTCCGCAACAACGTCGGTAAAAAGCGTTCAAGAATTGAGAGAGGTTAGCTAGGCTACGTTACAAACAAAAGAACTCCACTAACGTAATTAAACTTTAGTGTGATCTCCTGACTAAGCACCAATGCTCTGCAGGCTCATTGGTTGCGCTTGCGCGGCTCGCTTTTTATACCACGCGAACTTATATTTCGGAATTGTGGCAACTATAACATATAAGATCAACACCATAGCATGCGATGACTATTGGCTCAAACACTTGGGAAGGGCAAAGATATTTCACTATTTGTATCCAGTGGGTGTTGAGCCCATTGCTTTCCGGTAAATGAGAGGGTACTACCGCATAATAGAAAATCGTCCTCAAAACCTTCTTTATTTACTACCAGTGTTGCTACGATGAAGTATTTGAATACATGATATTTCCGGCATTGTAGTACAGTCCCTATCAAGACACAGTGAACCACCGTCGCCTACCTTCGGCTTCTGCGACGCTCCGAGTTCCCAGGTACCGTCTTCCAAACATATCAAAATTTCAGTCAGCATTCCAACATTTCATACGATACTATTGAGAGTGTATACTATTGAGAGTGTATACAGTGATCTGCGAAATGAGCCTGCCCCCCCAGACACTGTTTTGTTGTTTAAGATAGTTATCCTTGGTTGCCGGCTTACTAAACAATGTTCCTTGCAATGATTGGCTTAACTAAGTATATCTTCAATATAATTGGCTTAGCGTTCGCGCCAAGAATCCTTTAAATCAAATGAGAAGTATCTTGCTGGGCAAGCTGATTTCGCAGCTCACTGTACTATTGAGAGTGTATCAGTAGACAGGCGATGCTTCGACAACCGTAGCACTGTCGGCCCAAAGGCTTCAGCATGAGGGCTTTTATCTCGCTCTGATATTGCAGATACCGCTCGATACATTTTGCAACCAATTCATGAAAATGTTGTTGCTCTCCGGCATATGGAGCAGATCAACACAGTCAGTCCGTCCTCGTGCTTCGATCCCGATTGTCTATAGTTACTTACTGCAAGGCAACTAGTACCTAGCATGGCTTGTTCCATTACCTTTTAGTTTCCCTAACGAGGCTAGTGATGCAGCAAAACCTGCCTTAATGGATTGATAGAAAGGTTGTTAGGGCATCATAATCATCATTGCAACAGCTCCAGAAGCAGTTCGATACATAGACCCAGTACACTTGACGAGAACACACCAGGATCTAGGAAGGTTGAAACAAATGTAAGAAGCAAGGTCGTTTGATATTGGTGACTGCTTGCCATCACAACAGGGGCCTTGCCAAGTGAGCGCGGTACATTCCAGCTTATCATAACTCACCAGAAGTCGTAATGGCCGCTTAAGAGCATCGTTAATAACTCATATGATTCGCCCCCGGCGCGAATACAGAACCAGGAAAGACTGCTCTTCTATTCCTTCTCGTTCCGTCTCCGAAACTGTACTGCCCATCATCTTGAGAGCCCAATGTCTCGAATGCGTGGAACCCTTTCCAGGATACGTACACCCGTGTTTTCAGTACGTAGATTTCTTTTGCATCCGGGAAGCTTTCTCATTCGACCCTACCAAAGTCAATTCGTCCCACTCCGAATGGCGCGTGTCATTAGTGGAATCAGACTTGATGCGGGTTTTCGAACTATTTCCCGGTTTCACAACATCCTCATTTCGAAAGCCTTCACTCACCGGGGCATCCTCAATGTCTGCTCCATTTATACTCTTTAAATACCATTGATCCAATCCAGATTCCATGATGGGCTGATACTCTTGCTCTGAGATCCTCACCCCCTTATGAAAGTTCTCACGTATCGTGTCCCTCACATGATCCCGAAGACTGTCTGTCGCAGAGACTAATCAGAGATATTAGTGTGTAATCCACTAAGATTGTTATGCACCTTACTCATCACTAAGGTATCACCCCGCTGGTCGCAGGTGTTAGGCAGTCTCTTAATTAGATCGCCGGATGTTTCCAGCGAGATAATGGCTCGATAATTGGGAACTTCCCGGTAAATGCGTACTCTCTTGTGACGGCCAACTGCGAATATATTCTGCTCAAGGCCGTACCGGACATAGATAGAGATATGCAGTATCTAAAAGATTGCCCACGTCAGTTATACATATACATATTTCAGTGATAACTTCGCTCACATATCCGTCGTCCATGATATCGTCTTTCAACAAGTTATTGAGCATAGCCAGAGCTGGAGTCATCTTGTCGATCGATTCTACCTGCCACACCAGATGTAGCCGCCGGGCTTGTGACGTGCAGGTATTATATCCGTATATTGTTTTCTTCAGATAAGGGATCACTGCCGCAATTCCAGAGCCACTGGCAAGCACTAGGATGGTTTCATATCGGCCGACATCTTCACTCAATCCATGAGGACCAGTGAACAAGGCCAGGAATGATAAGGAACTACCAGCAGCATCTGGAGCATAGCGGCAAAGATCGGCCGTCAAGCCACTACATGGCTGCACTAAAAGCTCAATGCTGTTCTGTGCATCCTTCGACCAGGAGACAACTGTGAAAGGATGAGATTGCGTCCATGACCATAGACTAACTGATGGCATCCAGATATTGATATACTGTCCTGGCTCGACCCTGATGGGGCGTGGTAGAGAAATGCGGATATGAATGGCATTTACCAGGAGTCCGCTGTTCTCAGCTTTATTCGTGCTAAATGTTACTATGGCTCTAGGAGAACCACGCCTCGCGAATAGACCGTTTCGATATAGAAGGGTCGTTAATTGCAGCAAAAGGTTCAGCCCAAGTAGCCCCAATGCAATCAATAGATATAACCTCGACCGACTGGATTTCAGATGTTGCCAGGTACTGTAGACGCAAAATCCGGCCAGAAATTGGTGTCCGCGGAGAAAGATCTCATAAGACCATTGACGAAACCATCGATTGGAGGTAATGATCATTATTAACAATGATATTGCAGCCTGTTAAGTTAGTGCGAGCGACCAACTACTAGGAGCGGAGCATACAAGGATCGCAAATAGATTGGGTAGCTCACGGAGCGAAAAAGTAAACCCTCGGGCTTGGACAGTCATAGATATGTGAAACGACATCAGGGCAAGAGCTGTCCAGCCAGTTATGCGATGAATCTTCTGGCACGTGCTCAATGCTATTCCTAAAATGTCAGCTGAGTAGCTCAAGTGAATTGCAGACATAGGGAAAATCAGGTTGATCAAAGATAGTTTCCCAGCCCTGGAACCAGACTCGTTCCATGAACCTATGCCAAAGAAAATTGAGAATATATTAAGAAAAGCGCATAGCAAGCTAAGTAAAACACCAGCTCTGGTCCATGGGCCGCAGAAGCGATGCCTATGAATAACACAAGGCAACACCAGGTGTCGATGATAAATGACAGACAGTAAACTCTTCCATTGGGCGAGGAAAGACAGGCAGTGCTTCAAGGAAAGGCAAACGAAGATACTGCTGGCGATGATAGCATAGATATAGACTATATCCATTGCCACCCTAGAAGAAATGCACAATGGTCAACAGGTATACTGATATTAGTGCAGCAGAGCGAGCCGAAAGGAGTAGTAGAGCTGTGACTTTGATAGAAATGATAGAGATATTATTCTTGCTTCCTCGATGAAATACAGATTGCCCAATTCACAGTCACAGGATACCGTGTCATGGACCCATCCAGAATACACTAAGTCAGAGGTGGACAACTCACTTAATTCACCTTTATTGCTACATAAAAGCCCGCATGACTGCAGTGGAGAGTAGTTTGTGACTCATACAGTATGGCCTGTTGCCTTATTTGTTCTGCAACCTTCTTTCTCTAATCGACCAACGTTTTGTAGCATTAAAAATTTACCACAAGGCCGCAGAGTAATGTAACCCTTTAATCATGTCTAAAAATGTTGCGCCCCTTACCAAAGGCGCTAGTTTCCGTTCCGCATTTTCCGCAATTTGGTTTTAAGCACCGCCCCCGGGATTGGTCCGTACGAACCTAAAGCTCATCCATAGGCAAAAATATCAATAAAAATTTCTTTTACGATCTATAGTGGTAATGTGAGGGCGAGAAAAAATAATGATGGAAGCCCCGGAGATAGATGTAGGCCAAATAAACGCTAACAAATTGCTAGCCTCAGAAATGTATCATAAGTGTAGCTTTGTCGAAATATTATACAATCCGAGCATCCATACTCTACCTGTGAGCGCTTTGCTAATAGTTTAGCTTATCAGGGCATCAATTCTATGAGCCCAGAGCGCTTGTGCCAGCCTTTTGATGGACAAAGGAATTGCATCCTTGTGTTATGGCTGTTCACTCACCATTTCATGATGGCAGGACCTTAAGAGAAGCCATGACCGATTACACCCTAAAATGTTAGCGGTTACGTAGTCCCCATTTTTCTTTCTGAGATTTGTTCGGTTCTCGTGTTCAAGAGTGTTCTTCTGTTGCTTTCCTCGCCTTTCTTTCCGTGTGGGGCAGGGGCGGAGTTTGAGTCGCACTATAGCATCCCATGGGTGATGTTTACAATCAGCACCTTGGGATGTGTGGGGAATTCACAAATCTTCGGTTTACAAAGCGTCTGCCAAGCAGCAGAACAATATAAAAGACCATTGGCTGCTGCTCTACTTGAGTCTAGTGAATCGAGCGCCGCCTCACTCATGGATGACTTGGATCCCGAACGACAACTGGCGGCAGAGCAGCAGATTAAGTACCAAGGTACCGCTATAGTTGAACTAGAACATATTTCTTTTGATCCGTTGATAGACCAAGAGGTCGACCAAAGAAACGTCGAACGACTGAGTAAAATATTCCTCCAGAATGGCTGCCAACGATTGAACGTTCGGAATCACGTCACTGCAACGATCCCCAGGCGGTTTCTAGACCGCGTGCGCCATGCTGCAGGCCTGACCCTTGACCAGCTGAGAAGTCTTCGACAAAGCCCCCCCCGTCTTGACTTCTCAGGCACGGAAGTAAAATGTCTCCACGGTAAACATCGACTCAAAGCTGCTGCGGAAGTATTACCCCACTCAGATCGGTGGTGGACTGTCGATCTCTATCTAGATGGTCTGAATGCTGCCTCAGACCTTCTCCATGCCTTTCTAATCGTTGCATTCAGATATCAGTTCGGATCTGAGAAACGTCCTTGCCGAGGAGTATGGGAATGAAAAGCCTCCTTCCGACGGGGAAATCTATCGGAAATTCCGCCATTACCAACGAGATAACAACGTGCTCTCGCAAGAGCGCTGGTTGTTGCGTTTGTCGGACAACAAAGTTCGGCGGATCAGACAACTTGATTCTCATGACAACAGGCGTATACGTGCAGCCTTGGACAAGTTACTTCCCATCCCAGGGCTCTGGGATGGGTTAAGCATTGGAAGTCTTAACAATGTTTTAGCTCTGAAATGCAATGAAGTTGGATCCCCATCCCAAATTTGGTTGTGCACATTCTCACCTTACGACTAGGAGATTATTCAATACTTCACACATATAAAGAACTTCTGGGCAGCGCTTGCTAGCCATGATAGTGATAAGATGGCACGTATTGACACCTATACGGTCGAAAAGCTGCAGCTTCACGCTCCTCGAGCCTCTAATAATGACAGACATTACGTGGCTGGCAAAATTCTCAGTGGCGAAGTTTTCTCCTCCTTTAGTCAGTCAGAGCGTACTGTTATACTGAGAGAACTGATGTCTGCCGAAGCTTGCGACGGTATTATACCGTCCCTGGCAACATTTTTCCACGATATCAGCTACTTGAAACTCTGCGCCGACGGCGTGAAACGGTTGGTCAAATTGGATGGTAAATATCCAACTGTTCGAAGCGCGCTGGTCCACTATTTTCAGAAGCGGGTCCCGGGTGATAATACCTGCCTCATTCAGACTTCAGAGTCCTCTTTTCGACGACAGCCAGGTTCCGAAGAGGAGCGTTTAGCGATAGGCTATCGCCAGATCTGGATGTACGCAATGCGGCATTATCCGGCCATGGCCAAGGATATCAAAGACGAAGCAAGGTCCAAGACGGCCCAAGCAAAAGGAGAAGCAAGGCCTGACGAGCACGTGGTATATAACATGGCCATTCTTGCACGAAAGCTGGGCTTCTGTACTCCGCAAATCAAGGTCATCTTGAAGCAATCGCCCGATTTGCAGATCGCGTTAGACGCCCTGTTTAGAGCTCGGAAGCCCACGGATTATACCTATGGCGATGAAACTATCAAGAGGCTTAGTAGGCAAATTGTGCGTTGTTTTGCGCATGCTACTCCAAAAGAAACGCATCCTGTGAATTCCACTACTGGCCAAGCGGACAAATTGCATGAGCGCCGTGGAGCACCCCCGAAGGCTGTCCAACCGCTGGATTGCCCGCATCTTTTTCTGGACCGACTACATTCGCCAGTTGTGAGGCGCACCGTCCTGTCGTCCCTTGAGGTGAGACGGTCTATATACTATGCTTTCTTCGGCAAGCCCTCTTCCCGTGGTGCCATTCCAGATCCTGGGTCGTACTCGCCTTTGTTTTTCTCCAACGGTGAACCAGATATAGCAACCGATGTGTCCTCCCACAATGTGTCTAGAAGCAGTTCTGTCACAGAATCACTCTATGATGACCAGTCGCGATCAGATGCCCGGGAAGAGCCACGCCAAAGACGGCATGGTAGAAGCAATCGAGAGCGAGAACAAGGGCTTGACCGGCAACAACAGGTGTCCCGTCTATCTTCCTCCGAAGAGCCTCTTTTGCAGAGATCAACGACGAGTGAATCTGCCATCCCCCAAAGCATATACAGAGACACCTTGGATACATCTGACCCGGGAGTCCAGGTGAGCTCGCAGAGGAACAGTCGATGGCAGGCGGCTGGGGAAGAAAATCGCACTGCCAGAGAGGAACGGGGGCTTCTGGATGTATATGATGATGACCTTTCAAACTGCACAGAAGAAACCAGCGCACAAAACCTTCTTGATGCTGAGCACGAGCTCATGGCCGCACTAGTATCGGCGCAGCCTCCTCAGGAGGAGGAAGAGGAGGAAGAGGAGGAAGAGGAGGAAGAGGAGGAAGAGGAGGAAGTGGAGGAAGTAGAGGAAGAGGAAGTTAATCATGCTATGGAACGAGAGCCTACAGGCATGGACGACGACGATATATGGAGCGACATGGAGTATGAATATACCAACGCACAGAGTCTTGATGATCCTGACCACACGACCATGGCCGCGCTAGTGCAGGCTCCAGTCGGACATGAGGATAACCATGCTATGATGCCAGCTACACTGCCAAGCCAATCAAACTTGATCAGAAGTCGACCCAAAACAAAAATAGCGAGCCGGCGACCATACCAGTCAAATCAGAGTGGCATTCGACGTGCAATCAGAAAACGACGGACAGCTCAAATTCAGCCAGCCATATGGATTAATCCTGCAAGCCCAGAGCTCAATGCAGCAGGACGACCCCAATCAAATGCCTCACAGGCACGCAGGAAGCATATACGGCACTGGAGAAGAGAGATTTTTAGAGAATTCAACTTACTTCGTATGTCGACCATTGCTATTCCGGGTGACATTGGCGACGATGCTACAGGGCGGGTACCAAATGAGACGGAACATCAGCCAGCCACGGAAACGTCGGAGCAAGTCTCCCTCACGGGGGAAACTCCGGATAAGGCCATTCCAAAGGAAGTGCAACACGGAGATTTCCTTCGGGAACCGCAAGAGATACTAGTTGGGGACGGCCCATGGCAGGCTACACAGCCAAGTCATGAAACAGATGAAAGTATCCCACCACAGCCGATACCGGCCGGACCGCCAGATATCCCTTCAGAGGACCGATTAGTCGACGGTAGAGAGAGTCTCGGAGGATATAATGAGGAAGACGACAAGGTTAATTCCCATGAGCGAGCAGATGGACAGTTGAAGGCTGAACGGCCAAGCTATGAAAGGTCTGAAGAAAATGATTCAACGCAGCCGACATCGGCCGACCCGCCAGCTATTCCATTTGTCCACGACGGCGAGACATTTGAGGGACAGAATGAGGATGTCCATGAAAGGCGAGTTTCCCAAGAGCGAGCAGATGCTCTCTCTCAGTTACAAACGCCTAGCGCCTCGCTCGATCATGTTAGCGCTCGACCTGTAACGGAAATTCCGCCCGATTTTCCCACACTAATGAGAAAGTTTCGTGAAGATGCAAGTGAAGTGGATGATGAAAGCGTAGCCGGTGCGAATACTGCTGTACAAGACCATCCCTGGCAGGAACCCGGACGAAGTCCGTCGATGACTGGCACAGATAGCGAAGCCACAATAACTCCTTCTCAACACTCTACGCGGGACAGTGGCCGTTATACAGATGATGTACCAAGTCCGGGTCGAGGCCAGCAAGAAGCTGTTTATAGGCAGCAAGCTGAGGATTGGTTGTTCGATACCTCACATTTAGCGGGAGAGCCAGAAGATGAAGAAATGGGAGACGCCCCGGGCGAACCGAATCCTATGCCTGATACCACGCCCAACCAAGGCCTTAAAAGAAAGCGAATGCCGGAGAATGACCCGACCACGGCGTCAGAGGTAAATAGGTTTGGCTCTCACGCTCGAGCAATTGACGTGCGGCTGTCTAAGCAAGCCAAGCTACTTCCTTCCAGCCAGGGCGATCTATCAAATACGGCCAGTACTGAGAGGGCTGAAAATATTTCCAACAAGAAGCTGGAATTACCCGCTGCAAGTCCCCACCAAGCCCCGATTGCTCCCTCCAAGAACAGAAGAACCAGACAGAGTGTCATGATTATGTTCTATACATGGGACCACAAGCAGGGGAATTGGATAGTGACCGACAAGGTATGGGTGAGTCCTGGGAATCCCATTGAAGCCCAGAATATCGCCGAGAAGTATAAAAGCGCGAGATTATATCATTTGTGTAATCGCATGTTACGCAAGACTGTTGTAGAGAATTGTGTTCGTGATGTTATCTCGGATGGTACATGCACCATTTTTATCAGATTCGGGAGGGACACGAGGACGACCGACAGAATGACCGAGGCTGCGGTGGCTGCTACTAGGGGAGGCCTCTCGGAGGAATAGGTCAGTTGTTAAAACACGTTGGTTCAATTGGGCAGACTGTGGTCGAAGGACGCTTGGGGCCGTGAGAATGCATCCTGGCGACCTTCCAAGTCCTATGTCTGGATTAGGCATCGGCTGATGGTCCTCCGACTCGGCTTGTCGCACGACAACCGTCTTCCGACCATGTCAGACTGCCGAGCAGGGCCCTCCGAACGAGTTTGTCGCACGACTGCCGCCTCCCAGCTAAATCGGTCTGGGGAGCAGGGTCCAGCGTACCCGGTTCTACGTCAAAAGACCCACGCATTTGGTCTGACGACCTGTGTCGTTGGAATCCTGGCCTCAGCTCGACTCCACCCGACTTCTTTGTTCTCTAGACCACACGCGTAGGTCTGCTCCTGTCGTAGGGCCTCACTCCTATATCACAAATAGACTGAGGACTTCATTCATATCTCTTATATAGTCATAGCATATCATTTGTCGTGCGCCAACCGGCTACAGACATGACGGCACTACGTTGAGGTACTGGCAAATGGTAGGCAGCTTATGACCTGGCTTTCTGTTGCCTTTATGGATAGGTCGTTTCTACTCGGTGGAATTGGTTCATGGTAGCTAATTCTGACCAGCCTAAATCAGGAATGCATTTTTCACTCTTCCTTTCCAGACTATCACTGTTCATCAGCTCTCCGCTAACCCGTTTCTTCGACCTTCTTCGACCGATCGTGATTCAGCACCTTGCGGCGCCGGTGTGTCTGCGCCAACTTCCACCGACAGTACAATCCCAGCGCATCCTTCAGTAACACCAAGGCACATCCGCCAACCACAGCCCGGCCCCAGCGTGTCCGTAGCAGCCCCAGCTGGACCTTGCCCAGTGTAGATGGGGCCGTCCACGAAGTGGGTAGAATATACTTTAGCAGTCCGCCCATCGAGGCAGATATGGCTGGAAGCGCAAGCGGTCCGAGGTTAATGTCCGTCAGACCGTCTAAGTGGCCTACCAGCCCATCTCGTCGACCCAAGCCCAAGGGTTGGCCATTTCCACCATCCTGGTTCTGCCCTTGTCCGCCACCCTGCGCATTTCCCCTGTTTAAGACCTGCGGCCCGTCTTCGCTGCCCCTGCGTAGCTCCAGATTGATCTCAATCTGAACCCCGTTGTCGTCACCGGGTCGGTCTGGCTCAGGATGCTCGGGCGGTGCATTATCATCGTTGACATCCAGCTGGTGCGGCTGCACCTCCGCAATCCATCTTCGCTCTAACTTGCCAAACATTCTCTCGTAGAGAATGTCGTAGAAGCTTTGTAGATACGGAAGAGCGGCAAACGTGACTGCTGCACTAGGCGGCCAAACTTTCAACTCCAGCACCTGTCCTGTTTGATGTGCGGTGAAAACCATCACGGGGATGGCGGGGAGGAGACCGTATGCGTAACGTGTGCTTAACAAGCTCAACATGAGCGGGATGAGTGGCAACCCCAGATTGAGCCCCGGATTCCATACCCCATCTGCCGTTTTCTGCAAGATCTGTCGAGCCTCGTCTGTGCCAAAAACAAGATACACTGAGTATAGTCCATGCGCATAGCACCCCGCCCACACGGTTTGCCCCAGCATGAATACCATTCCTGGGAGGACCATCTGACGCGCGAGGCGCTTAACCAGCCGCACTATATCCACAACATAGCTTCGGGGACGGGAAACGACAATTCTTTCCTTGCATTGCGGGCACAGCATCTCTGCGTCATCGCCGTTGCGCCTCCGCGATTGGGGATTTTCGAGATCCGCCAACCAGTCGAGCAGGCAGGCTTCATGAGCAGTCAAAGAGCAAGGACACGGTGAGCGCCAGGGTGAATTGTAAGGAGAGACTTCCGTCTCATCTGCCAGGCAAATCCAACATCTCCGTAGTTTTGACCAGATGCACTGAGAAGAGTTGGACTCGTGGGGGAACCATGAACAGTGGCGGTTTTGGGGGTGCCCTTGAGCAAAACGGTAACGCTGGTTTCACATGATCTTGTAGCTGAGGCACTACATGTTGTGTCCCTGACTTTGCTGTCATGTCGGATAGGAGATGTACTGTTGCTATCCGATGACTGTGGCTGGATAGAGGCCGAATAGCCTGGGATGGGAGCCATAATGTAGAGATAATGGAAATTAAATACAAAAGAATTAGAAAAGTGGATGGAGTTATAGAAACAAGCACTACACAATGTGCAGATAATATAGTCAAGTACGTCGGTCAGCAGAGGGTGGGAAGGTGAGGATCCTGGAGGCGAGGACGGAGGGAAAAAGGATGTGTCACATTGCCCATTTGGAAGAACGGGAGAAGCACTAAATTGGCATTCACTTTGTCTTGCAATGTAATCCCCAATCTCTCTCTTCCCATAGGAAGTAAAAATACGCGTCATTACTCTTCATAATATTTGAACATTCTATTGCGATGTATCGATGTGACTACTCGATTGACTTTATCCTTGTCGGTCCACCCGCGGAAAATGAGATGGTAATGAAAGTAATATATGACAATACCGAGGATTGGTAGCTTTCTACTGGCTCATGTAAGTGTATGAAGACCTTGCCTGTTCTGAAATAGTAAGGGGCAGCCCAAGGGCAAATACCAAATACCTGATCGCTTGCTTGAGACCCCCCATCAGGTACCATATTGTCAATACAGGCTCCGTACATATGGTTGGTACAGAATAATGCAATGCACCTATAAACGGGATATTAGTTGACGCTGTAAGTCACAGAACTCCTACTTCCACTTCCCCACCATTGGAGCATATAGTTTGTCGATATCTGGCCATAGTACGTACCACCATTCAGCAATTGGTCAGTCTTAACTTCTACAATCAGCATGGGTCATGATACGTATGGCACAAAGAGGGCGATAAGTAGCGAATAAACAAACGACTAATCCTCCTGGCTCTAGCTACGCTTCTAAGCGTTGGGGCGCGCTGCCGATCCAGCTTGACTTCGCTTCAACCTAGCCCTGAAAACCGAAGGAGGTAGGGGCCAATCGAGGCACCAGGGAAGTTGCTTATGCTACTAGCTGCCTGGCCAGGCTAATCGTGTATCATTGGTCGAATTGAAAAGCTATGTCGTACAACCCACTGGCAGACGCCCTCACAAATTTCTGCTTGTCAGCTTGGCGCAGCAATTGGGGATGGGCCTAGCCCCAGTTTCTCTGATAGCAAACATACTCTCATGAATATAAGAAAGATGTCCCGTCTGGCAGTATCATCGTGGCTATCAACGCTCTTTCCTTTCCCTCGCTCTGTTTGCATATCCATACCAGACGAACGCACCGAAAACCGATATTAACATCTAAAGCGATCCTCTGGTATTATCGCAATATGGCCCAGGAAGCTCGACGATTGCTCCCTGCCAAGGAGGCCCCACGTCGGCTCGAGTTGTCTCCTGCCAAACCTCGGATGAGGCGCCGGAATGTGGCTTGTCGGCACTGTCGTAAACTTCATGTTAAGGTCTGTCGCATGACATGCGGATGAAATACGGACTCACATGAAATAGTGTGTTGGGTCTCCATGTTGCAACGCGTGCAACAAACTTGGAATTAGGTGTGAACCGCACCCGGACAGACGCAGGAAAGAGAGACTACACGACGTCGAAGCGAAACTAAACGACGCCGAAGCGAAACGACGCGACGCCGAAGCGAAACTACACGACGCCGAAGCGAAACGACGCGACGCCGAAGCGAAACTACGCGACGCCGAAGCGAAACTACGCGACGCCGAAGCGAAACTACACGACGCCGAAGCGAAACTACGCGACGCCGAAGCGAAAGTACACGACGCCGAAGCGAAACGACGCGACGCCGAACTTCTGTACGAAATCTATAAACCGACCGGCCAAATGATGTCCGTGATTTGACCGGCAGAGTGAAGCAAGCCTCAACAATCGAGAATGCGATAAGCGAACTTGCAACAAATTAACCAGTCAATCGATTGTGTTTTCACTGTCTGATTTGATCTGCATGTATAAATACACGATTTGCGGATATGAGAAGGATAATGGTCGAATCGGGTCTACCCTTTGTCTGGCCATTTTGCTTCTATTGCTTACAGCTCGAGAGGGTCTGCGGCGATCACAAACTACCATCAAGGTATAGAAGAATGAAATTTTCGAAGTCGGCATACTATGAGCTGAAATTTAGGGGATTCGGGAATCTGAACAGATTGGAGGTGAATATTATGTTGTTCTATGGCTTCCATATCTCCTGCTAAAGTTATTGCCTACCTGCTTTGTTATTTACTTGTATTTTCCGGCTTGAGTTGCTGTGACTATTTCGCAAAACCCTGATCCATTTAAGCTCCATAAGAGTCCTTTCCGTAGATTTTTCCTGCTTGCAGTGCTATACTTTTCACTGGGAAAGCGTCACGTGGTAACAAGCTGGAGTCTCGGCCATCTCCTCATCTGGCGTTTGTGCCGGCCGTATGTGTACCGCATCATAGCTTGAAAAATGGACAACCACACGGAGTAGCGGTGAATGCCCCTGTGATCACGATATACGCATGGGGATAGTAGCCGACCGGGGGTGAACCAGGCGATACCATAAAGTTGCTCGACACCGAAACCCATGCAGTGCTATCACTGTATTCATGAACAGTGTGGCGACCGTGCCCGCGCCATGTCCACTTCTCTGATTGGTGTCAGTGCCATGTCCACAGGTTTGATTGGTAGCAACCGCTCCTCCTTCAGGCTACCTGCGCCTGCGCCATGTCCACTTCTATGATTGGTGTCAGTGCAATGTCCATACTTTTGATTGGCAGCAACGGCTCCTCTTTGACGCTAGTGCAGTGTCCGTTCTCCGATTGCTGCCAGTGTCCGCGTCTGGAGGGGCCGTGGGGCCACTGTTCGCGTGTGATTGGTGTCTGTCATGTCCGCACAAATAATATTCGTGCGAGTGAAACGTCCACCGACTGCTAATGCGCGATTCCCCGAAGCTTTCTCCAACCAAGTGCAATGTGTAAGCGCCCAGTTGCTAACGTGTACTCCGTTCTCAAAGGACCGAGGCCCAAGCGCCCGGCAGTCTTACATTCTCCAATGAAATACCTGGACAAGGGACAGGCGCCAATAGGACGCACAGCACAGGGAACCACCGGTCGCATATTCCGCCGCGAAGCTTAGGGGCTTGCAAACCACTCGTAAGTACGGTTTGTCGATCGACAGCTCGGAATCTTCCCCGGCCAGGAACAGAGCGTAGTTTGGTTAACTCCAGAGTGACTTGGGGTCTGTGGGAGGGGCAGCATGTTGGGTGCTGCGGCCCCACGAGCTTGGTCGGCGGGATGTACCTGATGAGTAATGCCGCCATGCCCCTATAATTAGGTACCTGGGGCCGGTCACTGGGACGGGACTTTTTCGCGAACAGCCTAGTTCTTCCGATATGCCATGCAGCCCGTCTCACTGTCCCAAGCCATCGACTTTGCCCGGCTTTGTCAGGGCCTCGAAGTCCTTTCACTAAACACACTAGTCAAGCAATACGGCGCATTCAAGATCACAAACCACGGGATCTCGTCACGCGCGAGGAATGGCTGCTTCGCTTACGTAGGCTCCGCCAGTAGTGCTGCTTCATTCTCGCAGTCAATGCTAACAGCCGTGGTCAGAGTAAATCCGCTTTCGAGCGACCGAACAATCTCAAGTCAGCTGACCCCGCCTTTTCGCCGCTCAAAGGGGAAACGGTCAGAGGCACTGCAATCCCCAAAGAAAGCCTAAATATCGCAAAGGATAAGCTAGGCAATTATCCACCGGTGCAAACATTACACAAGGTGATTCACCTAGTGGCGTTCGTTGGCTGTTTTCTAAATCTCGGCAGGAACTAAAGGATTTTACTCCCCGCCTGTTAGAAGGACTATCTCAAACTTTGAGGCTCGAACCGTCGCTCAATTCCCTCTGTACAAACGGCGAGGTCGAAATTGCTCTTCACCATTACCCCAACATAACAGCTGTTCCAGAGAGGAATCCGGAGCATCGAGATTGGAGTCTTCTGACTCTGCTCCTGCACGAGGACACGGGGATTAGCAACGGGCTAGAGGTTGCTGAGTTACCTGGTCGGAAATTCACCCCTGTCGACCCAGGTAACGGCGAAATCACGGTACTTGTGGGGAGCATGCTACGAAGACTAGCCAAGTACTATTGTTGGGAGGACATCCCGTCCTGTGTCCACCGTGTCTCCGGCACGGGCGAGCGATACAGCATCGCATATTTCCTCCATATCAACGATAGCACACGATTGGCTGAAGACGGCACCACCGCGGGAGACATACGGAGAATGTGGGAAACCCAGTCCAAAGTGAAGAACTAGCAGAATGCCTGAATCCGATTGTCTGGCGTCATGCACTTCCGTCCTGTACATATATGTCCTCGTAATCTATTCGCGGGGGATCATTCCCGTAGTACTATCCTGAGGACAGTGTCGTGGACACCGTAAAGAACTTCCTGTACCTTAGTGCGGCTTCTTATTCACTTCTCATACTCCTGTATCTCAAGAATGCAACATGTCTACTATTAATTGCCTTCGTCCTGGCTTGAGATGGGTCACCCCTCCAGATGCGATTATGTAGGGGGGCAGAAGGGTTCGGTTCCTGACAACATGTCAAACTGTCTCAAGATTTGTGCGTAGCGATCCAAGAGAGCGGTGCCCAGACACGTCCACCAGTGCTCCCGTCCAATTCGACGGTAAAGAGCTTTTGCGTCGCGTAGATGACGGTGTGCTTCATTCATATCGCCCCGCTCAGCTGCAATGGTGCTGAGCGAGTATTCTATCAACATCTCTACGAACCCCGTAACTTTCCCGTGCTGCTCGCAATATCGTGCCGGACTCCGTGTCGCTTCCCAAAGTGCATTTGCATCATCTAACCGGTTCATGAGAGATGCTACTAATGCCCTTCCTAGGTAGACCCGGAGCTCTTCGAACCGGGAGACCCAATCACGCTTGGCCAGATTGCGATACTCCTCGTGCAGGGCGGCGTACGTCATATCAGATTCCCTCAGGGCCGCTTCGCGGCTGTCGAAGTGTGTCTCGCTTAGACATCGGCAGACAAGTGTTTCAGCCACCAATAGCCGCAGCATCCGATGCCTTCTCGTACGCTCTGCATGGATGCCCCCCTCAGTGAGCTTGAGAAGACCATCAAGGGCATGACGCGCCCAGTACTCCGCTTTGGTGAAACGATGCAGCTCGCAGAGCACCGCAACGTAATGCGACCAGACGCTGCATCCCATCTCATTGTATTGATATCCGAAGTTATCGATCAGCCGTCGCAGGATTTCTTCACTTTGTTCAAATTTTCCCTGCCAGCGTTGCACCTTGGCGGCGAGAAAGTCAACATGTGTTGACTCCGATCTTCCCATTGTGCTAGAGCTGAGTTTGGTGGGCGAGAGCCCTTGTAGGATTCTCTCCGCCCCGTCGAGGTCGGGGGTATCCAGCATTATCCTGTCCTGCGCTTCCGAGCGTTGCCAGGCGACGTCAAGACAGTATGTGCGAGGATCAATGGGTTCTAGTACAGGCTCCGCGCTGCTCCATTGAACGCCCTGCAATCTGCGAGAGAGCTCCCGCTTCCTCATCTGCGCCAGACCCCGAAGATAGGCAGTATCTTCGTCCGCAAACCCAGGCCAGCACCGCAGGACGTCTTCCGCTTTATGTAGAGCTTCCAACTTCCAATCGGCCCCTGGCAGGTGGGTAGATAACAAGAGGGTCAGAAGAACCTTATAACCGTGCTGGGGCTGCTGGAGCACCTTGGCCGGCAAATCTGAACATTGACGAAAGGCATGTTGGACCAGTGGAAGCAGGAGACGGCCAGTGTCGGTGAACCTATTCGTACCGCGAGTTAGAGCGATCGGACTATCGCATTCGGGGTCGTACCAGTTCTCTTCCCAGCGCCCGGGAAATGCATGGCTGATGGCGACAACCACCACCCATTCCAGGTCAGGGATGCAAGGCTCGTTTCCCAAAACCTTCCCGACTGCGGAATCTATCTTATACTCCTCCCTCTGAAAGTCGCCCACTGTCGCACTCACGAAACCTAGTTCTTTATATACCCTGAGAAAGCCGATACACTCCCCGCTGGTAAAATCGTCGAGAACTGGATCAATACGGGGTGCTCGCACGGATTGCACCTCTCCGGCCGGACTCCAAATATGGGAATCTTGCTGCATTCGAAACAGAAAGATTTCGGGTATAGCTGCAGGTCCTAGCGCGCAGAAGAAGCGAAATGCTCGTCGCATGCGCGAATATGGGAGAAAGGACTCATGGTGGATCTCCACGGACAGGGACGATGGTAAAAATATCGTTTCGGATGATGGTGAAAGTCTCCTTTCCCTTGAACTGCTAACCCCTGTTGCCACGCATAAGCGGCCGTAGTGCCAGTGAAGCTTTGATATTCTTATCGAAAGACCACTTACGCCGCTGTTTTTCCGTCGCGAGAGGTCCGTCTAGAGGTCTGGTTCTGACCAGGAAGGAAAGCAAGCAAGCTTGCTCCGAGAGTTTCGGCCGAAATTCTCGTCTCTTGATAGCGCATCCTACGAGAAGGGCGTAGGATTTACCCAATACTTGGGACACCAGCCACACGAAATCGTTGTATTTGTCAGTCCAATGGTTTTCTGCAAAGTCATCCCTACTGTTCTGACAAATGTTCAGTATTTCCTGTGCCCTAGAATGACTCTGAAGATTCCTCCCGTTTTCATTAGCCAGTTTCATAATCTTTTCCTTGTAAGAGCTAATGTTGCATTTTCTCGATTTGCTAGACACGTCCTGCAGGTAATAATAGAAAATGCTTGTTTCGATGGTGAGCCGCCGGAGGTCTGCATTGTCCAAGTTCCGATCTGGGAGGCTTTTCCAAAGACTGATGTCAGAGTCTGTAGTCTGCAGCTGCAGACTGACTACCATGATGTTCGGTACAACAACAGAAGGCGAGATGCCACGGGTTCTGAAGTTGCGGTCGTATGCTGCTCTGAATGGCGTCGGGCGGCCGGGAATGGCATGCAAACCTTCCGGCGTTTGGGCCCAGGAACGCGCTCTGACCCAGCGAGGCTGCTCGCGCGGAGTAGCCCCACTCCGCCGTAGCGACAGACGGGCTATCTACAGTATGCCTGCCTACACAGCTTTTCCGGAACCCGAGGTGACGGCGTGGATAGTACTATATTTCTGATTGGTGCCTGTGCGAGGACCACTGTTTTGACTGGTGTACGAAGTACCTGGAGCCCCGCAGGTTGTAGTCACCGAGAAAGGCGTCAGCGCCTTGTCCGCTCATTTGATTGGTGTCAGCGACCGCCCCTCGATTGGGTTCATGCGATGTCCGGTTGCACCAATGCAAGTGTCCACGTCTCCACTAGACCAAATCTCGGAGTCGGTAGCCTTCTTCCCGTCCCAGTTCCTACAACCCCTTTGCAAAAAGTACAGCTCCAATTCTGAGAATGCAGCTCGTTTGGTCTAGTCTAGTACCAATACTAGTTAAAATCTCTCATAATTCAGGTACAAAGGAACTATTCGACATTGCTGGCTGGGTGCCCGGACTTGTAACTAAAGTTCGACCAGACAAGCAAAAGTTTACACCACGGTCAAAAAAACGCTCTTATTATCTTTACACTGCAAACCAGCAACATTCTTGAGCTTCTCTATTACAGCACATCAAAACGGTAGAAATAGATCGGTCTGGAACTAACCAAACCCGTAGATTAGCCGGTCTCGAGGATGGGATTAGTCGCTGCTCCGTATTTCCTTCTCGATCAGGCAGCTATTGCTGATATGGGGCAAGCTGGCTGCGGTTGATGTCCTCGGTGGGCCGCATGGACTGTGATAGGTTTCCAATACACAGTTAACATGTTTCATGATGAATTTAGCGCACTACCGGCAGAATAGACATATCTATTTGTTGGAGGCTTATTCTGCTATACCTAATCAGACGATTCCTGGCGGCGTAGCCCAATGAAGTGACTGGAAAATCAGACGATGTTTGGGAACTTGTCATAGTAGAAAAACCATCGATTTTATTCGGATTTATCAATGCATGCTTTTATCATCGATATAGTCTGAACCATTGACTTAAAAGTCGATGAGAGAGGCATATTTACAAATCAGAACGTTTCTTTACCGTAAATGATGGGGGCCTGGCCAGCTTTAATATCTAATAGCCACCTCTCCGAGGGGGTCCTTCAGCTACCGCAACCTGGGTAATATTGGTCACGAAAGATGGACAAGTGGCTGCTTCGATGATGAGGTCGTACTTTAGCGCAAATCAAAATGTGCTATCTCTTGCATCTCCGGAGTAAGTCGGATGCTACGCATAGTGGTCAATGTTCATGTATGACGCTTGGTCCAGAGCTAGGACTTTGCTAGCAAACAAAAGTACCCTCACGTGTCAGTCATCGAATTTGATATATAAACTTCAAAGTAGTCACCAATGCAACTGCCTTTTCCTTGTCATCACCAGAAGCAACTTGATTCAATAGATTCATCTTTATCAGCTCCTTTTTATCGTCTATCAAACAGATCGGTTCAACGATGTCTTTGCCTAGAATCGCAACTTGTCGTCCCACGGCGAACCTTATCACCACGCCGCAGTTACAAGTTGCATACGAGCGAGCGAGCAGACTAGAACTCCGCGAGACAGCAACATGGCCATTATTCGAAGAGCTATTGAACGAATACTTCGGACGCCCTGCGTTATCAGCCTTCGGTGAACAGCAATTGACTGACATCCTTCAGGCTGAGGACATAACAGTGGGATACGACGATCAAGGACCTCTGTCGAAACTGGTTTTCGTGCTGCCGGGAGACACCGAACGCCATGCTGTAGGTTCTCGCGAAGAAGAACTCGAATCGAGGTTGCAAGAGTATGCCGCCGGAAACCTCAACAAGGACTTTGGCGGTCTTGCAGTACACGAAAAAGTGTATGGAGCAACCGCGTATGGAACAAAAATTCGATTCTTCGAGTTCGACAGAACGGCACGTATATTTCAGGATTGGAGCTTCTCCAGAAACCTACATGTCCCTGGGGAGGAGGCCTACTGGGATCTGAAGACGGATGGTGAGAAAATCCATGCGGTGCTGAAAGAGATCTGGGATCAGTCACCCTTCAGTTGTGAATAATCCGCAGGCGGAAGCCAATGACGCATTTCGCATTCAACATGCTTGGAAATGCTTGGAAAAATCAGTGGGCAGGGCAAATGCAAGGGTTGCAAGTGCTGGAGCGGAGTATTTGTAGTCGGTCTGTGATCTGTTCAACATCTTCACCGACGGATCTTGATCGAGATGTGAAGTGAATTGATTTGTTGTGATTTATTGTATATGTATGTTCTCAGTCATAGTCATACAAGTTGGTATCCTCGTCTACATCCCGTTCTTCTAGCTGAAGTTCAGACCGACATGAGTGGCATTGGGATGGGAATTGCACGTGAAGCGCGGCACCCGCTGCTCACCGCCATAAAATCTACAATTCAACCAGCGTCACGTACGAAGATGACATAAGTCGTGTCCCCTCTTAGTCTCTGTTCTTCTTTCCCTTCCTTCTTCAAAAACATCACCCTCCCTTCTCCTCCCCACTTTCAAGTAGCGATCTCAATCTACATCCGGCCCATGGAGTCTTCAAAGACTTGTGTAATTCCTCTCCTGGAATCACACGAGCGGAATGGACATGGGATCTTAATACAGGTATATGCTCTCCCTTATAATTTTACTGTGTTAAAACCTAAAGGGTAGAAAATCATATAATCGAATTTGGTTCAATTCGTTTTGAAGAGGACGCCTCGAAGCAAGTTTACAGAAGTCTGATATGGCCTGGGCAGCAGAGACTGATTAGACTAATTTCTTCATCCAACTACACACCTGTAGACGCCTTTATCATGCATGCGTCTTACTACCATCTTTTATGTCACTTCGCAAAGTCTAACATCCTACCTATGCAGTTGTATAGACTATGCCAGGCAATTCAACCTGACCAAAATAAGCAATTCCTGAGTGAGATGGGAATAGCACCTTATAATAAGCATCTCTTGGGCCTTCTTCTGACTATCACTAAACCCGCAAGCAGCATGTCCAGATCCTTTCACACTCCTGAGGCCTCAAAAATCCATCCCTTTATCCAGGGAGACCTGCTTATTTCTGCAGCCCAATCTTAATAAGGCAGCTCCATACCCTTGTTCAAACTACCTTCCAAGATATTGCTGCTTGTACTCGGCTATTTATCCCCTTCAGATTTAGTCCGTTTCTTCCGAACCAGCAAACAAGCTTTATCCTACGCGAATTTGTTTTGTCATTCACATCCGTTGCATTTCTTCAGGTGCGATGCACACACAAGCAAAGACTCGGATAATAAACACCCTCTGATGATTGCTTTTTCAATTTGGCCTCGGTATCATGAGGTTGATTTGAGATGGCAGATTATAAAAAAAATCGCTAAACTGGCCAGGCTGCTACCATTATTAGATATAAAAGCATCTGCTACCCGAGAACTTAACCACGAGGGTCCTTCCCTTGTTGGCTTTCAATACGGGCTATTTAAGGAATTCATGGACATTCCCGTCACAGTCGAAAGACTTATAGTGTACGCCATACTGCTGAATGATATATATTATGTCTGCGGCGTTGGTTTCATAGCCTGCGATACAGAATCATTCATCGGTAGCAAGACTGGCAGCCTCCGCATAATCAATATCTGTCATCCCCAACTGATAAAATATGGCTTGCTGAGGACGCGCTTGGAGTCAGAAGTTTGAAATACTAAAAACTCACTATGGTTGTTTGATAATCCCGAGTACCTCGGTTGTGGGGAGGAGATAAGTCTGAGACACAGTCCTAGGAGGCTGAGGATCAGTCACAATATAAATAAACTAGTAATTCTTCCTGGAATATTAGTTCAAGGAACATACAGGCTCTAAAGTTCCGACACCTAAGCTGGCTGCATCATAATAACCCCTTTTCTGAAGAAACCCTCCTTGTTCGAAATGAGCATCCGTCCAGGTCAAGCCAAAATGTTTTGAAAGAGAGCTTTATATTCAGCAGAATCCAACACAGGAGAGTGAATTAGTGAACAAATTCAGTAAAGTTCCCACAGAGGCTATGTGTTTCAGTAAGGATCTGAAGATCATCAAGATATATGCTGAAGGGGGGCTCAGTGGCATAACTGGCATATCAATATATACGGGATCAGATGACCATAGTGTTAGTCTTTGCAAGGGCCGCTTTTCATTCTTGGAACTGCGCACACCTCACGAGATTGTGACGGAAATTAACGTGCGGACATCCGAAATCTATCCATTAGCTCTCACAGTAAGTGATATACTTCTTCTTATTTGCTTGATAATAACCTCTTGCTCCAAAAGTTCAGAACTAATCATAACCGCCAATTGTCGTCCGAGCCTTGCCAACATGGAACAGAAGTTTCATTCAGCATTAAGACCCTTCGCGCACCACCAAACTACCATATAAGGGGACTTATTCTCAGATTTGAAAATTCAATTATCGCTTGTATAGGCTTGATTTTGGGCCAGGTTTAACACATTGGTTAAAGTCAAAGATGAAGAACTCATTATCAGACGATGCTCTATATTTGGAATATGCCGTCCCCTACATTGTTAGCCGTAATGGCAGTCGATCACATAGTAATACAAAGGTTGTGATATGTTTTCAGTTGCACCAGGGATATTTCAGGAGATGACCAGGATATCTCAGATGCGAGACAGCGTGGACGCCCACGCTTAATGGGACGGGCATTTACACTCCTAAAAATGTTCCAGGTTGTCGATATGGCTACCGGTAGAAATTGGAGCAGCCAGCTGCATATGCAATCTGTGAGATAGTGGGTTCAATGCTCAGTATCATGTTATGGGTGGACTCTAGGGTCGATGGAGCTAGACCACAAGCCATTTGTGGCATAGATGATGGTCAGCGTTATTTCATTAAACGTCCAGATTCGGAATTCGGATTTATTCATTTTCCGTTCAAGTCACACTTGAACCCCGTGGCTATGCGGGAACTGTTCTTTTGCCTAGCTTGCAGTTAGCTACGCTTACGTAAATATTCCTGCCTTTAATAGTTAACTACAGTATAACGTTGCCCTGAGGATTTGACTCCACTCAAGCTTGTCTCCACGGGGTTCCTCAATTCTTGCTTGATCTCTGTGTGCCCAGTGACCTTCTTGCTCCGCCTGACCTGTTCTCTTGTTGAATGGCTCTGAGTTAGCCGTTAGCCAAGGAACAAAATTACAGTGACGACCGTTACTGCCTTCCGTGTCGGGAATAAAGAGATGCTCTTTCATACCCTGGTCACATGGTAACCTAATTTATGCGTGCTGTATTCAATGCGTAATGTGGCGGAAATGTACTTACGGATGATGAAACGCATGTTCACACAGATACATATGTAGCTGTATATTACTTATAGTATTCATGCTCGAAGAGCCTCTCCGTCATACCTTCGAAATACCCTAGCGGTACTAAAGTAGCCTATGAGTTCCGATCAACTTATCCGGCGAATAGGAAAAATGCTGAACTATATTGATTAATCATATACCGTGTTTTATCCACTGAGTTGGATTGTGCTTAATCAATTATAAACCCTATGGGTTCACGGTTCATCTGTCTGCTTGATAGATGGGCCAAGGTTTCGTGGTGGTATGTACCGCCCCCGTAGTTTCGTATCCACCGCGATCCTCAGAGAGTTCGCCCAAGGTAGTAAAAGGAACTCAGCTAAATGCGCTCCTAATAAACCAGTCTCTAATGGAGACAATTAGGAGATTTCGTTCGCAGTTCGGTTTCTGTCCAGGTTTCCAACGTCTTGTAGAACAACTTGCCGTGGTATGCACACAAGGTTGAGTCAAAGATAGCAGATGCCGTCCTCCTTATGACCCTTAATAATAAGTTTCCCAATTCCGTGATCAATTGCCATCGGTTCAGATGTGACAAAGGTCCTTTTGGCGGGAATAAGGAGATGGAATCGAACCTTGTCTGCATTTTCCCTTCCGACCTTCCTATTGAGAGACTGTCGATTTCCCCACATCAAATGAATTACCCCTTCTATATCAGAGCTGAACCCACCAAACGAAGCAGGTAATGGCTTCTCGCGGACCATCTTTTTGAATAAGACGTTGGCGCTCGTAGTTGGGTTATACACGTAAAATGCGTGACGACCAATCGACGCTTCGCCACCGTGGTCGTTGATATCGTCTTCTAGGAACCAGTAAATAAAGGCACCGAATCCCTGTGTCTCCCAACCTTGCACTTTAGCCGTTGTCTGGGCCCCGAGCTCATCGCGAATTTCCCCTAAACGAAGGCCAATACTCTTCAACTCGTTTCCTGTTCTGACCGCAAGAGCAGCGCCGACCAGCACGCTCGTCGCGAATAAAGCAGTGAACTCTGGGCCTGAGTTAAAGGCATTTTGGGTATCTAGAACGTTCGATGCGCTCATTTTATGGGTGGAAGGCCAGTCGCTGGTAGTTATTCGTCTGTGGATGGCTTCATGCGTTCGCGCTGCACTTTCTGACGCGACACGGGCCGCTTCGGATGCTGTTTCCTGAGCAGCAGCCGCCTGCCGGGTTTTTTTCGTCGGTGATGAGACCCGAGACGGTGGGAAGGACCACGGTGAGGACCTGAACAATCGTCCAAAATGGCACCGCAGGAAATGGCATTCTAGGCTCTACCTCGTTAACTCAGTCTAAGCGGGTAGCAATGCTTCACGCTAGAATGGGGCTAGTCTGCTTTGAATATACCTAAGGGGTTTATTTGCTTGGTGTTTCCGCTATTGAATCACTGCGAGTGGGATGTAGGATGTGTCGCCCTGGACTGTTGAGTGAAAGAGGTAAAAGAGGGGGCAATAAGACTCACCTACACGTGATTTCACTTTGCTGTTCAGTACCTCACGATTCATGTATTGTACATGGAACTTAATAATTTGCAAGAAATGTCAAAATCTGTTATTTACCTCTAGCCATATCAAGCTTTAATGTATCATGTGATTAGGTTTCAGAAGAACATCTATGTTTTCAACATGGAAGGCAATAAGGTCGGCACTATAGTGTCAATGAATTTAGTTTTCCCAGGCTACGAGCTTAGATGCGTTGGGGATCTTCATTGGCCGCCCTAATCATCGACACATGGCAAGCGGCACGGCTATCAAAACAACGCACAATGCGAAGTGGAGGGATGGAGACAGTGGTCCATGTACTGATCGACTGCCCGCAACTGAAGGGCCTGCGTCAAGATGCGGCAGACGATCGGAAGAGCGTTCGATAATATTTCAAACATGTTGGGAGGAGCAGGCCAGGGTAAACAAGTTCAAAAAATGTTTCGCCATACAGTAGCATTCTGGCGGTGGTACTGAACCTTGGGGAGGCATTACAAAGGATGTTGCAGTTGGGTGCCACGAGGACGGTAGAACATAACTCTCGATTAACATTTTAGGAGGTTTGGGTGACTGAGCCAACCGCTCTCAAGTGTGGGCATGGGCTCTCTACTAAGATCATCAGCCACACCCACTGCAACCCTTGTGGCCCAACAGCCACAGCGCAATACCATTCCCAAATAATCGGCAACATCATTTCTACAGCTTCATGACTAATCTGTACTGTACCTACAGTATACTGTCTGCACGGTGTATGTGACCTTTCGCATGTTTTTGTAAGCATGGATGGAGAATATTGGTCTTGCTTATCAGCTAATACCCAAGTACGCGCGCTACACTCGCCTAACTGACCGCACATCAAGCCAGCACGTATCCCACATTATCGAAACACCCAAGAACGCCATCCGCATTAGTTATTACGTAGTCTATCATATTAGCCGGTAAACGCTAAAAAAATCAGACCAACTAACTCACCCAGGTCGACCAGCTGCTGAAACCCGTTGCCACCACATGCAACTCTCATTCGCTCTCCTTTGCTGCCGTCCAAGCGACCACGGCATGTCTCGAACGCAAGCCCCCTACATCCGGTGTAAATCAAGTCCGGAATCGACAAATCAAGGGGCAGCTTACATATTCTGTTCAACCATCAAACCTCCATTGTTCTCGTAGCAATAATTTAAGGATAATTCACTTGACTTCCATGTGTCACTGCTACCCGAATAGCAATTTGCCGACAACAACCCGCTTTGAGTCAGCTTCACTTGCTCACATGTCGCTGAATAACTACCACACAGTGCCAACGCCGCGTTCATACCCAGAAGGATTGCAACACTCGACCACATTATAACATTGACAATTCGAGCACTCTGACTCACTATGGTCAAAGGCACATGGTTAGTCCAGGGATGTACTTATACCCTACTTTCATTCTATCATGCCTAATACTCGTTTGCGTGCCATGTCAAGTTGTACGACACCGTGGAAATACCCAAGGTATATGGCATCCCCCAAATTTCGGGGGAGCTCAGTCTCTCCACCTCCACGTTTGGTACTATTTTCCGTCATCCCTTTAGGGCCTGGCTTCCCTTAAGATAGAAATATAAAGAGCCCTTTCTTTAGTGAGGCCTAATCGTTCCTGGAGCACGGCATACGGCCCCACACTCGGGCCACTTGGAAGAGGATTCCTACATGTCGCGCCAACATTAGACTGGACGCAGTGATGCTTGGCGGTAAATGTCACGGGGTATACTCCCGGGCCACTTCATAATAATTACTCAGTGCCATACCTCTCAAGCATACGAGAATATAATAGTTAAGTCGCCGTAGTATCAGCCTTAGGCTATCGGATGGCGCAAGATATTAATATACCCGACAAAAAAAAAATAAAAAATAAAAAATAAAAAAATAAAAAAAATAAAAATTCGTGGAGCCAGGAGAGATTATAAGCTGGCCTCAGGTCATGTCATTACCTATATTTGAAAGTATTTCCGCAGATGAATAACAAAATACTGAGCTAATACTATGGCGTTTTAGTACAGAGCACGAGAAGATGATGAACATTCTTTCTGTATTGTAGTATTGGACCTCTTATTCATTCAAAATCCAGCTGTGAAAGATCATTGTCAGTAATGATGAAATTCAAATGATTGCCATCTATGTCTTCAGCATGCGTGCAATCCCTCATCAGGTAAAGAGAAGGTACTGAGAATTTGAAGCCACGTGGTACATGTACAGTATCGCGTGTTTGCTTCATCAACTCCCACCAGTTGCGACCGTGGCCGTTGAACCCTGTTACCTCGCTTGCGAAACCCCTGCCACCAAAATCCTCGTTGAATGACACACCCCTGACTCCATTCCTCCAGCCGTGGTAGCGGTACCTTTCCCAGACATCACCAGCCACATTATGGTATTTTTCCAGCTTGCAGGACACCTCATTCTCTATCTTATCCACCCTGGGGGGGGGTCAGGGCCATTCAGGTCGAGGTCAAGCAGCGATATGAAGTACTGCAAAGATTCGTGGTCTAATGTATCCATTGGGAAAGCGGCAAGGATGTCAAACGGCGACAAGTATGGCTGAAGGCGTGACAGGCAATACATCCAATTCCAGAGTGGTGTATCATCATGATCCAAAATCAAGACATCGCTTCTGCCTGACGATTCTACCCAATCCAAGAGAGTGTCGGGGTCTTGGAGAATATGTAGAAGCATGAAGTTGGATACAAAATCAAAAACTTCCAGGACCTGAACCGATTCTTCCAGCGTGCGAGTCGGGTTATCAGACCACATAGACAGAACGTTTCTATGAAGCTCATTAGAGCTTTTCGACGATCGGCACAACGTAGCAAATTGTAGCATTTTGGTATCCAGAAAGCGGGCCATGACTGCCCGATAGAATTCTCCTTTGGCAACAACAGGAACTGGCCGGCCTGAACCCTGTCTGCTCAATTTACCTGTAATCACAAATTTCTGATCCAGATGCAGCGCCAGGGCGTATTTCGGCTTCTGCTCTCTTGTCATAGATTCCAGATCGACAAATGATAGGACGGAACGGTAGTCTTCGGAAATATCCAGATAGATTTGTCGAAGCAAGCTTGTCTGTTGCCACCAGCCAAGTATGCTTCTAAGATGCCGACCTGTAATTCGCTTGCTGGTGTCTTGAGGTTGGTCGTCGAGGTCGACTTTAGAGTAATCCCCCAACATCCAAGCATCAATCTGTTGAAGTGGTTCTGTTGGGAGTCTGCATGCTGAGCTCTCTTCAGCCCCATACATCTTATCGTGCAATAGACACAGAGAATGATCATATTTGTGGTAGTCGGATTTTCGCTATTTGGGATCAGCATCAGAATAAAAGGTGCGAGGCTGGAGATGGTACAATTATGGACCAAAGTATAGTAGCTTTGTATCGATTGTAGACCGTGTGTAGGGCTTACACGTCCAGGCAAGACATGCAGCATCGTCCAGACAATGTAGAAGCTCGAATACCTTCAATAGGAGCTCCGTCGGGAGCAATGGGAAACTGGCCATCCCAAACTGCGCAGCGCTCAACTAGTTGGATGGGGACTAACTGGGTATCTACTCCTTCTCGACGGGAGATCTTGGGTTGCTGAGCGGGGAAGAATAATCTTCCGTACCGTTGCCCGATGGCCGCTATTACCCGCTGTACGTACGGAGGTGTGTGCAAAAAGTCATTAACATGACCTGTCACATTACGGAGTCTTGGCAGTAATTCATAGTTAAATAAAAAACGCACAACAAGGCACGTGACGTCCAACACCAGTCACGTATTGCGCACATTGGTCGTGCATCACGTGTAAGTGTATAAGATACTTGTGTATAATCACGTGGTGCACAAGGTATCCTGTACTTCGGCAAAAATTACTAGCGCTGCTAATAACTTTTGAAACACACCTCCGTACTCATCGAAGTCTTTCGAAGGCACCTGGCAGTTACCTGTTACCACTGGATTACCAAGCCCACTGCGTGGTAAGGGGCTGTGGTATTGCGCGCCTACTCGTTCGGTATGCCTTGTATTCAATTGACCCATGGCTAATTCATTGACCCTGCTCTACCCTTGTGTATCTGAAATTACTGCCTCGGTGTCTACTGACCAGAAAGAAAGCATGTGCGTGAGATTTCCGCTGGTGATGTTACTACGGGTTCTGGACTCATACAGAACAACATCACGAGGCCATCTATGCCTAACAATTCAATACTGTCCACTAATTTGATCTCATTCTAGATATATACGGAGACTTAGATACACATATACACAAAAAACTATTCAGTAACAAGACCCAAGCCCAAGATTTACACAGAGCGGCATCGCGGGTGTGTGCCCTGTTTTCCATGCCTAGAGTCTCGCAAATCGTCATATGAAGCCCTGAGAGAAACTGTCAATTCTGTAGCCAATTCCTTCAATGCTTTCTTCGCCTCGGCGGCCTGCTTATTTAGCTCCTCCATATGCGCTGTCGTAACGCCCCCTATTACCTCTGAACCATCATCGGTTGCAGTTTGTATCTCGCTTACACTGTCCTGGACAACCTCGCTTAACTCGCACACTTTCATTTTGTGTTCGTCAGCAATCTCCTCGCGAAAATGGTCGACAAGACCAGGCAGTTCTGATCTAATGCTGTCCTGAACGATATCATCAAGTTCTGATTTGACGCTATCGCGTACGATGTCCTGCTGTAATCTGAAACTGTTGTGAATTTCCTCATCGATATATCTTTTGATGTCAGGCTCGATAAGATGGGCGCCAGGAGGGCCAGATGTCCAAGACTTTGATGGTAGGCCACCATCTACATCCCCTGACAAGGCTAGTAGACGATGGTGTCCGGAGCGAATCAATAGCTCACGGACCCGATCTTCAGGAAGTCGGCTAAGCTTCTGCTCAAGATATCTAAGTGAAGAATGATCTGCGTCGTCGAGAGAAGAAGCATGTGTAAAGTGAGTTGGACGGATCGAGTTGGAAGATGGTGACGGAGGGCGAGTACTTGGGGTATTGACTTCAGTAGGTGATCCAAACCAGTCTGGGTGTGTAAGAAGCCGCCTTTTGCAACATTCCTCGGGTGACAGAGAGCGCCCTAGAGACCATCAACAGGCTATGAAAGCTGAAATCTCCTGTAGATGTGGAGATGGGACATACCTCTGCCCCGTTTGCCGATGACCGGATTCAATCCGGCTTCATCATTGTATTGGGGTGGACCCGGGCTTTAAAAAAGCGATGAGCAGCCCTGACTCAGGTGAATGAAGATCAGTGATAGAATTGACAGGACAACAGTAAAAGAGACCGACTAAAAGCTCCTGCGGCCTGGCCACAAGTACATGCTCACTCCAGTTCAAGAAGTTGGAGAGTCCTATGAAAACACAGGAATGGCACGCCAAGCGGAGAGAACGGCAAGAAGAAAATGATTCCTTGATTGACGAACGACAACAAAGGTATCAGAAGCTCTTGCGGCCTAGCCACACGTACGTACCCAACCCAAGATCCAAACCTGGAGTCCTATAAGAACACAGGAAACGGCAGGACCAGCGGCCAGAACGGCAAAGAGTGAATAGTCGAGTTCCTATACGTGATGAGGATGATGGAGTTGATATCGCACAGAACGAAGGTGAAGCATAAGATATCTCAGGGGGAGAAAGGAAGTGAGGAATTAGTTGAGCGGTCGGCCTTGAGAGAGGATCGATACATAAGGACGGGAAAGGGGGCTGGGGCTTGGCATTGTTGACCGCGTCATCTCTGACCACGTTATCTGACAGGTTACCATTTTAGGTAGCGGGACGAGCACAGACTCCCATTCTATTGAGATCCTTCACTTCACAGTACTCTTGTTTCGCTGCTCCCACCTTGAGGTCAATTCAAGACGGCTGATCTCCACTGCAGCCATTGACGACGGGATGCAAAAGCGGTTTTCGTGGTTACAAATCGGATAGACAGCAAATTTACCTCCGTTGACGGCGAATGCCCCATTGTGGCCTTAGGCACTGAATAATGTCAACTCAACTATTTTCAATACCAAGTATCTGTGTTTGGTGGATATTTGCTGGTGTTCTCTATACTGCGGCCTCTTGCCATGGTAGGTCAGATATGTGGTGTTTGAGAACGTTTGTCTAATTTATATACAAATACAGGGCTCTCAAACGTTGTATTGATTTACATACAAGTTCTAAAAGGGTATCTTTTATAGGAGCATAATAGGATGGCCCGCCCAACCGTGTGGCCCGTCCGATCGTTGATTACGTTCTGTTAATGCGAAGGAAGGGTGACTAATTTTCGCCAAGAGTTAACACTGTAGCCGCATGCACCGCTCAATATTCTGCCCGCACGGTGTACACAACCTACTGTGTGATTTTCTGCTGGCAGAATTACGGGCGTATTGATCGCTCATGTTCTGCCGGTCTTATAATGGACACACGTGCACCGTCTGTTATTCTGCCGGCACAACATTGAAACCTGTTGGTCTAACCATGAACATGGAAATTGAATCGTCTCCCAGTACAACCTACTCGACCTCTTCCTTTCAGTCTGGGAATTCAAGACGGGAAGTGAAATATGTGCGCAAAAATTTGCCTTTTGCTTGTACTACTTCAAGCTCATGCTGTACTTTAGATTCTTATCCTCAAAATTTAGACATATTCGAACCGAAAACCCAGATTTTGTGCTGCGATAAAGACATGAGCCCAACAAGTAAGCGTCAAAAGAAACAGAAGCAGAACAGTCAAGAATGGGCGCATCTATTACTGGCAATTACATCTTGGTCTACCTATTGGCGTTGTTGCCTTCGGCAAAATGGTCGAGCACAATTGAGCACTAACATTAGGGATATCGACCGTCTCGTACTAGTCAACGTAATTTTTACAAGCATAGGCTTCTGGTTGAAGCTGCATGCTCCGGTCCCGCAAGAAGCCCTTTTTCGACTGAACGCGGTCTCGACTTTAGAGCGATAGTCGAGTGATGAAAACCTGTCAATCAGATACAGTTCCTTGTGCAAACTGGCCGACCGCTAAGTGTCCTGCTTTGTAGACCAGTGTACCTGAATCGAGCCACTACTTCTGCCCGGGTATCGGTTAGAGAACAATCTGACCACGTCTGACCAGGGTCTATTCTTATCATTTTTTAGCTCCCTCAAGAATTTCTCCTCTTCAGAGGACCACTTCTTGCCTCTCCTGGAAGCTCCGTGGTGCTCAAGGCGGCTAGATGGATGATCCATCTCACCTGCTGGCTTCTCGGCTTTGTCCTCCGACGTTTCTGTGTCCGGTTTGTCGAAGGCGCGTGATGTTATATTTGCGCACATCCAATTGCAAAATTGCACACGTACGCCAAAGGGTGCAGAAAAATAAATAGCAAGAAGGGCATCAAGATCAAGCGACGTGTCTTCCTCTGAGCCGGATATAGGATGGCGAGCCCGCTTTGACGGCTGTTTACTCGACGGTTGCGGTTTTCGCTTGCGTAGTTTCGACCGTTGACTGCTACTCTCCGGCGGGATAACACGTGACGGTACGTTGGCTTCGGCGTCGTCAGGTGATGTTTGCGTATGGCCTTGGCCGTGGGGGCCAACCGATCGAAGATCGCTATCCTGCCTTTCGGCCTGTGTGTTGAAGTCTGTGTGGTAAAAAGATGTGTCACACAGAGCGACGGGGGGGTCAGGATACGGAAAGCTCGTCTCCGATCCAAGAAAATGATTTTTCGGCTGAATGGACTGCAATTCTCCAATCATCCACGATCCGTCGTCGGCGAGAATAACCGGGTCAATTGGAATGTCATTGTGCTTAGCAGACAACGGCGGGCTGTGCTCCGAATCAAGCGTGCTGGGCGACGAGGCGATGACTGGAAGGGCGGGCGCCTCGGTCAGACTAACCGTGGCATTTTGATCATCCCACAGCGTGATCGAATCTGACACACCACCTTCACGATCCTCCACAGTTCGCTCGGGCGTTTCTGGGTGTCGCTCATCGGGTAAAGTGTCAGATGACGGTATAGGCGACTGCGGTGGTGAAAGTTGGGAGCCAGAGAATGTGTATGGGGCGCCTTTTGCACTCGTGTTTACGCAAGCATCGGCTGGCGGCCGCGCCGGGAGTGGATGCTTGGGCAATGGCAAAATTCGTGGCCGGGGCTCATCACAAAGCTTAATAGCAGAAGACTTGTTACACGGACTGTGTGAACGGGGGAAATTGGAAGGCGGATGTTGCTTGGGAAGAGGGAATCGTGTGGAAGGAGAAAATCTTCTGGGAGAAGGGAATCGTGCGGGAGGAGGGTATGGTGTGGGAGGTGCAGATTGCGTGGGAGAGGGAGATTTTGTGGGAGGAGGGAAAGCCCATGGCCTGAAGTTTTCAATGTGAAATGTAGACAACATATTGCAAGAAACAGGAATATTGGGATCTTTTGGCAGGGTTGGCTCTGTGGATATTTGGACCCGGAAATGAAGGTCAGGGGTATGGTAAATGAAGGGAGGGAAGTGCAGACAGGAATTGGGGAAGGGATCTGGTGTAAGGAGAGGGTCAAGTGATAGGGGAATTGTGCAGCTGATGAGAAAATCGAATAGTAACAATGCGACCTTCCCGCATCCTTATATGTCCTCTCAACGAGGTCCTGCGCAGTGGAGAGTACGCCGAGCTGAAACGACTCTCACCTTGCAATCTCTTCCGCTCCAGCTGACGTATCCACCCTTAATCAGGATCGTCGAACAAGCGCTGGAATTGAGAGCTCCCAGCCAATCGTGGCTAGCATGTTGCCTCCAAGCCTCGTATGTGAAGCCCCGGTTATCACACACAGACTACGGATAAGGATGCGGCAATTTTGCCATTGGCAGGTTGCAAAGGCCAGACCACACGTCGAACGGCATCAATCGCGGTGGGTCGAAAGCACGCGTTGATGGATGGGATGACATGCAACTCGACCAGGTGAAACTAGTCCGGTAGGCCACAGAATACACTCACTGCCCGGAAGCTCCAACCAACATACAACGAAGGAGCCATGGGGCAATGCTGCACTCAAAGATTAGCAAGCGATTGAACAAGACAAGACATCCATACTTACCAGTTAATTGCATGCACGAGCGCGCCGCAAATGGCCATGATTTCACGGATTCAGCATGCAAAAGGCACCCACAGGTGAGAGCGCGCCTGACCGGAAAGAGCGGAGATAGCTCAGAAACTCAGACATGGACGAAGTGACGGCTGGACATTCCTTTCCAGGCATTCGTGGGCAATTCGGCGTAGCCGAAAGGGGGGCGAGAAAGAGGGGAAGCACACAGCGCCATACCATAAAAGGGAAATGTTCGGGTAACACGGCATCTCTGGGAGGGGCGGTGCCCTGGCTGAGGCAGACGGTAGAGGGGAACAAAGAAGAGAAAGTGCGTCGTCTTTCGAGGGAGAGGTGCCGGACTTATATAGATTGTGCGGGAGACTTGAGGCGGCAGGCGAAGGACGCAAAAGCGGCGAGCAGCGGCGCGATGCCCGAAACGGACCGCACTATACCGTAACTGGTAGTCGTATTTCCGTATGTGACAGGCGGTGGTGGTGAGCAGAACGGCGGTTCAATGGGAGCCGTTTCTGGCGCCCCGCTAACCGTCACAACAATTACTAATATAATTTTTATTTATTATTTATAAGCTTCTTTTATAATACCTGCAGAAATTATTATTATAAGTAATATCTTATAAGCTTGTAAGAATTTAATAATAATAGTATATATTAGAATATATATATTTAATTATTAAATAAGTCTGATATAATAATTGAAATTAAATAAATTAATAAAGAATTTTATATTAAAAATAACTTTTAACTTCTCTTTTATAATTCTTATTCTGAGGCTGTCAACGTTCTGGCTGAGTAGTCAGATTATTAGGAAAATAATATAAAATTTTTTTAATACTAAAATAATTTATATTTTATTATATTTATAAAATAATTATTTAAAGTAATTAATATAGTTTTTAAATAACTTACTATAATAGAGAAAATTATTAATATAAATACACAGGAAAGCCCGCATGCATTAAAATATATTATTAATTTAGTATTAGATATATAGTATACTATTTAAAAAATTTATTAGTATAACTTTAAGAAATTCTTATCCGCGATAGATAATAATACCGGTGTATTTTTAAGAAGATAGATAGACCGGTTATTAATAAAATATAATTATTATATTTATAATAGAGAGATACATATCTCCAGCTACTTTAATAATAATTTCTTATTAGAATAGTATAAAGTAGATATCAGATATAATATTATTATTAAAATCATAGATATTTATTACTGATTAGAATTTAATTTTAAATTAATTTTTATAATATATAGTCTTGGTTATAATGAATACTAGAGTATCTATATAATAGAAGTTTTTTAAATAATTTATATAATTAAGATAAATCAGCTCATCAAAAATTTTATTAATTATATTACAGTATAGTTTACTAAGATTATAAACTTTTAATTATCTTTTTAAATAGTTTTTCCAGTCTAATTTTATATAAATTTCAAGCTATCAGTCTGTCAAACCCTAGGATCGCTTCCCTGTCCCAGTTAGCTTAGCCCCGTTGGTATACTTACCGCTGAATTACGTCAAGGTAATATCAACTTGATGACTATCTGAGAGACAACTAGATCGTGGATAAGAGAAGAGAAGTAAGGCTGAATAGTACCGCACAGCTATTCATAAGTAAGTGCGGACGAGCGTTCTATAGCTAAGCTTCCAAATATATAGTTACTTAAAGATAGTAGTATTGAGCACAAAGAACAGAATTAACTAAGTACATGAAAGAGTGTCCTTATATATCCTATCCTCCGTATACTATATCGTATACCATCGGGTCTGCCGTATACCAGTATAGTAGTTGTAGACCATGATGGTATGCCGTATACCATATGTTTGTCCATATACCGTAGTCACGTGGTGCGAGGCCGTTCCGGGCGTCGTATTGGCAATCCGCGATTATACTAAATAACAGTTTTGGTTTTGCCCGAGCGCTGCCCTTATCGGCGCTTTCTGCCTGGCGAGTCCGCCTTACTAGTAGGTTAACTAGCAGGGGTCCGTAACACAGTCTATAGAGACCTGGATGATATTTTAATTTATTTATATATCAGAATATAAATTATATATTTATTCAAGATATTTTTACTTAGTTAGAATACTATAAATAATAATATTATTTAATAACTGTTTATATATCTTGGAATCAGTTTTCAATAATTATAATAATTTATTATCTGTAGGCCGGACTGCAGCTAGTATAATCAGATCTTTTTTAGAATTTATATTAAATATATAATAGATACTAATAGCTTTGAACTCAGTGATATTATCTAATCTTATATAATAGTTAATTATAACGGGGCTAGCTGTGTCGTTGCAGGCTATAATATAAAAAAAAATTTATATTATATATATATATAAATAATATAATATCATGAAATTATTTTTTTAATTTAAATAAATAGTCTCTGTCAGTAGCTAGATTCTGGTATTATTAGATAGAGATTATTATCTTTAAATATAATTTAACTATAAAATATTTACTGGTAAACACCGATCGTGGTTGGGGATGGTAATTTAATTTAGAAGTTATAATAATAAAAACTATTATATAATTATAACTAATAATAGTTACTTTATATCAATCATAATTAATAATAAAATCTTCGGGACCGAGAGTATTAGATCTAATTAATAAATTTATTTTTAAATTATTTATTAAATAGATTTTTAAAATAATTTTTAGAAGAACTAGTTAGATTTATTATTAAATAAAAAAATAAATATTAAATAAAATATACTTAGTACTTATAAAGCTATCAGCAACACCGTAAATTAGTATAAATGCATATTTAAGAATATTTAGATTTAGAATTTATTTTTATATAAATTAATAGTCTATAATATTTATTATATAGTTAATATCTAAATAAACTAATTATATATCTTCAGACGTAGGAGTGAAGACTGCTTTTATAATAATATAATATTAATTTTTAAAAAAACAGTTCCCGGTTAGATTTAGTAAATAATTAATATTAGATTTAATTATATAAATAAGAAGATCAGTATAATACGCCTGTATTTCTCTGAAACAGTTTTTTAAATACATATATATTATGTTATTTAATAGGAAACTTTCTATATAATAATAATACTAGAAATTATTTTAATTATTCTAATTATTAACTGGTTTGGGCTTCTATGTAGATTTATTATAATTTTAATAATTCTTATTATACTTATCCGGCTAGTAATTATTATTCTTATAATATTATTATTCTGTATCTATTTCTTTCTCAGTTTTATTATAATAGTTATTTTTTATAATATTATAACTGTCTGTATTAGTATTATAGTATACTCTCTAGTATTATTAATAATAATGATTATTATTATTATTATCATTATAAATATAATTATTATTACTACAATTGTTCCCTTGAGGGCGGAAGTAGCTTAAGATATTATAATTTTATTAGTTATAATTATTATTATTATAGAATTATATATTATTATTTTATTAATTTTATATATTTCTTTGATTTTTATAGTTTTATTAGTTTCTGTTATTTTATTAATTCCTGTAATTTTATTAATTCTTATTTTACTAGTTATAGTTTCACTGCCTGTTATTCTATTACCAGAGGCGCTGATTACTATTATTCTATTAGTTTTATTAATTACTATTATTAAACTGGTTCTACCAGGACCTTTAATTTCTGTAGTTTCAGTTAGAGAAGAATAGACAGCAGTTATTATAATTATTAATATTAATATTATTATTATTTCAGAGATAGTAGTTATTCTAAAAATAATAAGATACTAGATTTTATTTATCTTTCTAGTTTATTAATTTATTAATAAGAAATTAAATAAATTCTGAGATTATTATTAATATAAAAAACTTATTAATTAATTTTTAAAGCTAAATATCCATATATTACCAGGTATATAAAATCAGAGAATAAAAATTATTATTATTATATTAAAAAATAAATTCTACCAGTTAAAAAATATAAGCAGAAGATAAACAGTTCACACAGATATTATTAATTATATAATAATAATTTTTTAACTACTATTGAGTATAACTGGGTGGTAGACAGAATCTATTTTCTAATTATTTATAAAATAAATTAATATTATTTAATTAAAATAAAATTTATTAAATATCTAGACTTAATTTATTTAGCTACCAACTGAGTACTTCGCCATGAAAATAAATATTAATATTTTAAATAATCTTCCGAGGGTTCTTTATAATTACTAATTAATATAAATATTTAATAAAAATATAAACTGATTTATACTAGATTTTATTATCTTTATTAATAATATCTCCATATCTCCAGTTTACAGATATGTTAAAGTAGAAATAACTAATATCAGCTGTATATTAATAATTAAATTACTGTCTGTTATTATTTCTATTACTATTATTATTATTATTTTTATTATTATATCTATTATTATATCTGTTAGGGTAGCTATTACCTTAATAACTATTAATTTAATATAGTTTATAAGAATAAGATTAATAAGAGTCATAAAAATAAAATACTAGATATTATTAAAATTAATAAAGCTAATAAGATAATATATAATAAATATCAAAAAATATACTACCTTAGTATTTCAATTTGGGCTGGAGCTGCCTTTTTCGGCCGCAAATGACGCCAAAAACGGCTGCTCCAGCCCATCTGCTGACTTAGCCGCCGTGCGCATAACGAATCCATCTCGGCCACGCACCGGGTTCCTGGCACGTGACAGGCACCAGTTGCTGCCAACTGAGCTCCCGCGGCAAGATACTGTCCACTCCTGGTGCTTTGTTGAACAAACCACAGCAATGCTCGTTTTCACCTTTGAAGGTCAGCCTCTGAGGGAGCCATTTTCGGCTCCCTCCAGAGTGAAGCGCCCCCCTCCCCGAAGCAGTCACCTTTTCCCTTATAAGTGACACTCCTCCCCCCTTCCCTTCTCCCCGTCTATGTTCCTCAGCCATCTCATCTTTCCATATTATCTGCCTGCCGTCGTCGCCACTTACCTTGCGATCCTACCCTCTTCTGGTCTCTCTTTTCAGTAGACCGGTCGCTCGACTCCTTTCCTTGAACCATGGCTCGTCGCCCACGCCATCACGACGCTGGCCACAGCAGCAACGACGACGACGACGGAACCGCTAGCAATGCGTCTTTCCGCCTAGACTCGGACGACGCCGCAAGTGCGGGTTTCCAGACGGACATCACAGATGTTACAGACTCCGACGTGCCTCTACCCACTCGCCGAAGAGGCAAGGGTCGAACCCGTCAGAACCGCTCTAGGCAGAAATTTTTAAAAAGGAAGTCTCATGAGACTGCTAAAGGATCTCCTTTATCAAGCCGTGTGAATACGGACTCAGACTGCAGCTCTGGAGAAGGTGGCATGGTTGTTAGTGCCAGCCGTACTCGTCGTTCAGAGAAAAGGTGTTCCCGGGAGAAACCTCAAAAACCAGCTGCTTTGGCAGACGTCGCAAAACAAGACGAGCATTTAGACACCAGCTCCAGCGATAATAGTTGCCGTGATAGTGACTCTGCCAGTGACTCTGACACGGACCCCGATATTGATTCGGATACCGAGGTATCGTCAGACAGTGATGATGACGGTTATGCAGACGGCACCAGAAAGAACATTACGCGGATGGAAGACCGATGGGAACGGTATGCCGAAATTCCGTACAGTGGCACAGAAGCATCAGGTACAGGCTAATAAATGACCAGGTATTGTCGAAAGAGAGAGAAGAAATACAGGGCGTCAGCGCAACCGGACTGCAAGTGGGCTGATCCAGCGACTGCACTTCGCGATGCTGGGCAAAAGGAGTTGACTCTGTTCGTCCGTTGGTGCCTGCGGTTGCGGCTGGGCAAAAATGGTCGAAAGCTCAAGGGTATCAAGAAATTCAAGGCTCTGGATACGGACTGGAAATCGTTTCTCCGACACTATGAAAAGCTCACGGAAGAGCCAATGGACGATGCGCTCGGTCGGCGAATGAGGAAGGTTGGGATGAGAACTTGCCTCTCTTTGAAATTGATTGCTAACCATCTTTGGCCCCAGAGTATCCGAAAAGTCGCAAGGAAGCATGGTTTAGATACAGATGAGAAAGAAAAGACTCCGATGTTTATCGAAGATGTGGTGCCCCTGCAGGAGACAACCCTGCGCACCATGGAGAAACGTTTCGATCTTGGTCTTCAGCGCATGCAGCAATGTCTCTACCCTTTAATGGCCTGCTTTACGGTGAATAGGATCAATGCGATGCGTCGTCTTCAGTACCAGCATCTACAGTGTTCGATCCAACGGGATCCTCATGGTGGACCCCCCCGAATCCTTCTGGAGATCAAGTATAAATTTGCCAAGAAATACATGGGTGTGACGCAAGCGTATGTAGCTTCCTGCTTCTTTCCGCACTAGAAATCCCGTTACTGACTGGCCCATCAGAAACACCTTCCCCCTCCCCGAGATTATCTATGATCCATCATTGATGCTGAGCCCTCATACGTTCCTTCTTGGGATTCTCTTTCATGATGATGCATTTCGGGCTCCGGGAATAAAGTCCATGGGGGACCTCCGACGCCTGTGGGTGGAAGATGGCCGCCAGCAGATGGAGGTCCCATTGAAACGGGACAAGGCTAAACACTACGTATTCTGCAAAGTCACGAGCGTCCGCGGCAAGATTCAGATACATCGCGATAAGCCCATCCCCTCAAGTACCCTTTCCCGACAGCTCAAGGTCTTCGGCGAGATCGCCGGCTTTAAGTGGTCGTTGTTCACGCATCGGTTCCGGTACGGTGGCGGCACTATTCTGAATGAAAGCGGTAAGTTGTGGAATATACCACCTTGCCCGTCCTTCCGTCATACAATACTGATTCAAAGCCGTTGGGATTGCTAGGTCTTGTCAGCGATGCCCAACAGAACTTGATCATGAAGCACGCGGATATCCGAACATTCCTAAACCATTACCTTCCTCGGCGCATCGGCACTGATATGCAGGCGTTGATGAGAGGACTCAAGCCAGATTCGGACATGATGAGGGCTGTCACCCGGATGGGACGATGGATTGACCGACGTCGGCCCCGAGAGCTTACTGATGCGCAGAAGGCCACGGTGGAGCACGATCCAGAGCTGCAGAAAGTCATTCGGAAGCGGGATGCGTTCTCCAAAAAACTTCAGCGCAGTCAGAAAAAGAGTGGCCGGAAGCTCGATAAGCTTGACAAGCTGAAACGGGATGTCACGAATACACGGAATCGACTCTTGTATGCGCTCCGCCAACGTGTGCGAGAGGAATTTGACGAGGAGCAGGCGGTCCTTGATATTGAGCGGCAACTGGCGGGCACTGCAATTCTCGACGAAGAGGCGAAGGAGCAGCTCCAAACTGAAGAGCAACTCCTTCCTCAGCAGATTCACCTGCTAGGTAAACTCATGACTTGGCCCACCTCCTTGTCGGTGGAAATCGAGTGGCAGCGGCGAAATGAGGCTACCGAAGCCGTTCGACTCTATTGTGATGTTCTGGAAGGTGGCCCGCGACGAGGTCGACGGCCGAAGCGGATTGTTCCGATTCAAGACACCCGGACGCCTAGCCCCCCCCGAGAAGTTATGGCGCCGGCCGAACCCCCTCTTCTTGCCCCGTCGCCCTCACGGCATGAGATCGCCTTGCAGGAGGCTGGCGAAGACATCCGAACTGCCGCGAAGCCCCGAGCATGCTTTCAATGCTATGGAAACCCCGCGGGATTTGGCAATCGGCGTCTAATGCAGTACTCCCGCCATAAAGGTCTGTTGCGACACTTCCGAGCCGTGCATCTCGACGATCGTCACTGTAACTACTGCAACGAGTCGGTGGACAACGAGATGTATTGGCGAAGGCACACCGTAGACAAGCATCGCTTGAATGTCAGATACCTTGGGAACTACCCTCATGATCTTTGAGTATGTTATGGATAATACTCTGGTCCAGGAGCATATTTACATTAGATCAGCCATGGAGAAGTTAACTGGTTCGTCCACGTGTGACCGTAGAAATGAAATCCCCTTTAAATATTTGCTAGTCTAGATTTAGGCCTGCTTCCCGATTTCACGTCCTTGGTTAGAGTTTTCTGGCGTCTCGCCAGATTGTATCAAGGTGTTCTGCTGGGAAGAGAGTATAGGATCTTTCCTGAGCAGACAAGAGAGCCGATACAGCACCTTGCACAATCACCCTGCCTACCCAGATTCTTCCACAATTCTTCAAGACAACCCTCCATACATTTATACTAGTCCGCATACAGTTAGCTTGATACCAAAACTTCTTGGCAGTATCGATTAGTACTGTAAACTAAACGATTTTACTTCCTTATCTTACAGTAGCCGTCTTAGAAATATAGGAATGTACAAGCTTTGACATCGATACAACAGAGCATTCGAATAGCGACAAGACTGACTGTCCCACTGTCCCATCTTGAACAAATTATTTTAAAATATCCCGAATTTGTAAACCATTGATCAACAAGTAACAGGACAGTCGCGCTTGCGATATTCGCTCAATGATTATCCCAAAAACGGAACATTAAATGTCCGAACAATCAGTTTCTCATGCTCCCGCACAACTAGCCGTACAAAGAGCGCAGTCTGGGTGAGATAAGGCGGTGACGCCAACATCAGAAAGAAGTTCAGATCGTATGGAATTTGCCTCGCTTATTCAAGATAAATGAATGGCCAAAATTCACCGGGCTGACCATATTCATACGCAGCGCCGTACCCTTGGACAGTCTTGTCGAGCAAGTCTTTTTCGAGTTCCAGTGTTATTCCCGTTCCGTCGAGAATGTTATGTAGATCTTGGCATGTCTTGTTGAATAATATATCAGTTGCACCCCTCTTCGGTAAGCTAATCATCTGGCCAGGACAGGCGATATCGCTGTGAAGAGAAATACATTGCAAATTCGGCAGTTTGCCATTTAGCACGGATTCCGCTATACAGGCCAATGCTTGCGCTATTGGTGATCGGCACTCCCGTATTGTAAGGTGGACCAAGGAAGATGGAAGTTCAGGTATACGGCTAAGATATACTTGATCCAGTATTAGGTATTCCAGGACAACGAACTGTTTAGGAGGGCCGCCGGATTGGTGGTCTCTGAAAGTAGGGGGTATGCCGAAAGGGTCGTCAAATGACAGTTGGAGAACCCGCAAGCTATCCCGTCGGCAAGAGAGCAGTGAGTATAGTCGCTGAAAACTTAATTGATAATTATAAGAACCACACGGCCCATAGTAAAAGGCAGTCAGATTTTTGCATAGTCCAATCAGCACATCAATATCTGTTTCCTCAATAGAACTGCCATTTAGTGAAACAGCTGAGGCAGAAATTGATCTGAGGGGAGTAACATCTGCAATATCTGTTTCATATGAATCTTGCCCACCAGAACAGTAGTCGCTGATCTGTATCTCTCTCAAAGGCAGCAGAGAAAGAAGCCGGGCGATACTATTCATGTTCATTCTATTATTGCAGCGACCTTTCCGGCAGCGTAGGTGTAATCTTTGGAGGCCGCCTAAGCAAGGTAATGACCAAAGAGCATTTATACGACCTTGGGATAAGCTAGTCAGGAGGAATAGGCCTTGGGGGTCAAGAGTAATAACCAAAGATCTCAGATTCTGAGTGCGTGAGATTATCAACATAGAAAAGATGACGGAGTCTCCGATTTCAGTACCAAAATGAGACGCATCTATGCCACCCAAGTTCAGATCCTGGGCTTCCTTTTCGAGGAGGTGAATATCTGCTTTTGGCATTTTATCTGGGTTGACAGCATTGATATTATGTTCACCCTCAGCCAGTAGAAAGCCTGGATTGTCGGTATCAATATCAAGCTGTTGGATATGCGCTGCTATGAGAGGGCAGGTAGTAATGGTGCGGCAGAGAAGTAGGATTGATAACAGTACATCTCCAGGACCTAGGATAATCTCATGGTAAAGAAGCGGCTGGGCGATAGCGCAAAACTTCTTTGATACCAAGCAAATATCGTTTAAGGCTGCAGTAGTCTCAATGAAATCCAGGATTATCAAGACGATCTCTGGCGGTAGGTCGCTGAGTTCCATCTTCGGCATACGTCGAAGAGTAATCGAAACTCGGGGCGAGAGCTGACGTCCTTTTCACTGCTGCACGTGATGTTCCCCGCAACGTGAACGGCGTAATACCTTCTGACTGACTAACGAGTCAGTTGTCGGAGCTACACTGGTTGGTTAGTTGTTGCCGTAAGTTAGTAATCTAGGAGCCCCACCGCCTGGCATAAGAAAATGGAATAGCTGGTTCACCTTGCTCTCGAAGCCTAACCCGTCCAAGTACGCAATTGTTGTGCTTGGAAGCTCCTAGTATTCAGAGGCCGCATACTGTGGCAGGCCAATGAAAATATTATTGACACGAGATTTGCTACCTCAGCCTGACTTGACGAATCCGCAGCTCTTGCGTATCGGGTTCGGACAATTTCACAAGCGCTAGGTTTCTCAAGCTTAACAAACTGTCTTAGATATAGACATACTCTGTAAGCGCTTTACAACTTTGTAGCATTGGGCTAACTTCAAAGCATCCATAATATATACTTAAATCAAACAGCCAACGTGATCAACCAGATATGCAGGAGAGAGTCAAAACGTAAACAGGTAACGCAACCAAGAGACTCAACTATTGTGCGATCATTGCGGCAGCCCTGGATATATTTGAAGTAGCAAAAATGGTGCTCATTGCAATCAAGTAGCATATTTCAGCGCACTTGGATTCTACATGTTTTGCGCTGATGAAGGATTGAGAAAGCCCATAGATGAAGAAGAATGATCTCCACTGATTTAGAGTGCAACGGCAGTAGCGATGTACTATACTACAGCAGTTTCTAAATTGGACAGTTGGGCAAGATAGATACGCTCGGTCCACGTGGCTATGTCTCAAACCTTATTCAGTATAGACTGCAATGATTCGATTTGGCAGGGAGCCTACAAGAATGTGTGTTGGTTTTCGGCCGAAGTAGCTTGGTAATAATAGCTGGGAGTTGCTCGTGTGAGCTATACTGGACATGGTATAAAGCACACACGTACCTCCTATTACAATCAGCGTTAGGAGCAAATGATAGCTGCTATTGTGATTGTTAAATAATAACGCAGGCCAGACTGGATGGCCTGCTCAAACCGGTCAGCCTCGTTAGGCTAATTATCATATAGCCAGAAAGCGCTGGATCACATTACTCATCTGAGGGTCCAAAGTCATATATCTGGGAAAGATTTACAATAATATTTTCACTTCACAGCAGTAAGGCTTCTTCTATGTGTGAGTTCTAACGTTATTGTCAGGGCTCTATGCTGAACATCAAGTATTTCCACGGGGTAGGAATCGGGCTCATCCATATGTATAGGACAGTGTATATTGGCGTCTGAGCTGCATCTGAAAGCCAACAGTACTCTGTTATCAGTCATTGCTTCTCGGCAATCAGTAAAGAAAGAACAATCGCTTGCCTTTCCACAACCGTGCCAGTAGCAGATAAGTCTCCAATGCATGGCATGTTTAGTAGTTACAACGCTGCGAAATATGTGCGATAATTCTGAGCGGGTTTTAGCTGGCTCACTTATACACGATGACGCAACGATCAAAATATAGATGGAGTAGCCTATGATTTAAAAAAAGGGGATGTCATATTAGCATAAGAGGATAGGATGGCTGCGTACGGAGGTGTGTACCTAAAGTCATTAGCGGCGCTAGTAATTTTGCGGAAATACACAGTACCTTATGTAGCACGTGACCTTATTCAGATACTATCATATTCTATACACGTGCACGTGATGCACAACTACTGTTTAGTCGCTCATGTGATTGAGTTTATGTATCACGTGAAAGCTTGTGCATGTGTTTGTTACTAGCATTACTGAATGAGCTGCAGAAGGGTTTGCTTGATGCCCTCTGTACTCTGATTATTTTCGTCTTCGGCTAAAAGACACTAGCAGTTCTATCGGTAGTGGTAACACAGCTATAACTTTATTACAGTATAGATATTTCTAGTCCTAAATAAGTATTAACCTCCCTTAGCTTTCACTCTTGCCCTTGACTCAAACAGTCAGTTTCTTCTTTATAAGGCAATATTAGTCTGCAAGTTGAACTTCTCTATTCTGACAGGTACAATATCTGACTGGACCGATAATAACTGGGTCTATTCGACCAGGCGGCTAGCCAAGCAATTTCAGATATATCAGGCGCATTGAATGCAGCTTGACACCCTTGCTGCAAGCATTGGATTATCCCCCTTGCTGTCATTGGTCGGCAGATCTTGCCACCATAGTTCGTCTGATGGGCATGCAGGGGTTTGCGGCAGGTCTGCTGCGGCGGCGGCAGCGGCAGTTTACATATAGCATCTGCGACCGTCTTATATATATTGTACACATCTTTTTACCCATCTCGCTTTATGACACACCAAAGCCTTTTCGCATATGGTGACACTACCCACTTCTAGTGATCACAGCCAAATATTTCCTACCTGCCCTTTCAGTGCATTTCTCTAAATAATTGTTTTACCTTCCTAAATTGTCGTTGACCATGAAGGAGAAAGTGACCCTGCGACCTTTGCGACCGGCGGTGAAAGCCTTACACGCTGAACCGAGCTATAGCAATCCAAAAGCAAAACGGCAGAGCGTCGCATGCAGAGCTTGTCGCGCAAAGCGGATAAAGGTTTGTTTACCTCGAATATTGTTTACTGTGAACTTTACTGATGGGTTAGTGTACTGGTGCACCAATTTGCCAGTCATGCATGATGTTGAAGTTAGCTTGTGACTTTGAGCCATACAGAGACAAACGCAGGAAATTGGCGCTACAACATGTAGAGAATGCCAAGCAGCGACTTGAGATCCTTCTTGAGCTTCTGCTTGCATTCTTAAGCAAAGAGAAAGACGAGACGATCCTTGAATGGAAAAAATGCCTGAAAGACACTCCATCACTTGAGATGATGATCGCAGACCTTGAAAGAAGGAAAGAACCGGGCCTATGATCCCATCGGCAATGATGGTATCTCGTTAACCCATAGCCGCTATTGTTTCATCTCTTGTGCGCTCTTTCTAGTCACGCACGAGATTAAACAAGTGTTTAATTAGCAATGCGGGCCTATATTATAGTTGTTATAATTATAACCACCGAAATTTTGCCTAGCAGGAAAGCCTGGTACGTTCTTCGGCCTCCTGCTCTTATATACTGCTTCTCATTCCCTTCATGTGTCATCTGCGATTGTATGACAATGTTTCGCCTGCTTAACATGTTTCCTTATATCTCTGACCCTCGCGTTCCCGGACGCAGTTGAACTCGTAGTGCCCGGTGAATGCATCGTAGAAATGAAGATATTCAATCGTTGACGGAATTCTCTAGCTGTGGTATGAGCCTAAGTCACCCACATTGTAATAAAGAATCCTATGTAGGCGTTAAACTTTTGCTCATCGAGTGTAGTTTAATAAAACATTATAATACAAGTTAGTTCTTACAAGGATCCTTTACCGGTCTAACCATATAAGAACTATTTTAATTAGGCTATATCTGATGGATGACTTTAGATAGACTTGGACAGGTAGAGTGGTTTTGCAAGGCACTGTGTCCACACATTATGCGAGATAATTTTTAGTGCTTTGACTAGGGTCTTCCTCGTAGGGATACCATAGTCGCCTTATAAAGGCATCCAGCTCGGCAAAGAACTCTTCGATTAAGTTCAGATCGGGCGAGTACGGCGGCAGACTATTAGTTTTACCCCTTCTAGGAGCATAACTGCTCTGATCGCTCAGAGTGATGAAATACAGCATTATCTATCACAAGCACGGATCTCTCTCCTAGGTACTTCCTACAGTATCGAAGAAGATATTCAATGAACTCCATAAACACAACTGCGTTTGTTATGTTACTAAAGATGCAAAATAGGCCAATACCATCCTGGGAGTACGCAGGGGAGTCTGGTAACGTTGATCGCGACAGAACTGGGATACTTGCACTGGTGCAATACTACAAGGGGCCTAGCCCGTGCGTTTAAATTATACCCGTCTGTCACACCCAGGTTCGTCAACATATACCAGTTGGTATGACTTGATTCAGAAGTGTCTCATATATTTCGTCGCGTAGATCGGGCTTCTGCTCTTTTGCTTTCTGAACCATCTTTTTGGACCAACCGACCGAGAAAAGCGCCTTGCTTATGCTGCTGGTTGCTACTTGCAGGCTAAACCCGTCCCAGACGAAAATTGCCATCTTGTTCCAGGGACAAGACAGGCTCTCAGAGAAGATGCTCGCATAATGCTTTCAGCATGATCAGTGTGATTAATTTCGCTCGCTCAATTCGAGTTGGTGGCGTTCTAGGACTGAAGACCCGCAGGTTGGAGCGGGTATGTTTGACCGTCTGCTTACTACATTTGGCAGCTTTAGCGGTTTTCATGATAGACATGCCGCAGCTCGTCTTGGAGCAGATAAGCTAAATTTTTGATGGTGATAGGTATGGTGTCGTTGCTGTACAGCCTTAGCACAATAGCAACTTAACAGTATGTTTGAAGAAAAAGTCGTAAAGCATTAGTGAGGTGCTCCGGTCTGAGCGTAGCCTGGGCACGGAAGCTTCTAGATTCCGGTATTCTACATGAACTACTAAGGTCGAGAAGTAAGGTCATTAGAGTTACAAACCAGATTATTAGTGCCAAGAGCACTAATATACCAGCCAAACCGTATGCAGACTAGTGTAATAATGCTAGGGATTGGGAAAGAAAAATGGCGACTCTGGGTAGGCATGGTGATTGTGCAAGATACTGTATTCAATTGCCTCACATCTCGAACAAAGACAATATGATACTGTAACTACCGGAGATGGTTTGGTTTGGTTTACGTCAGCGTTGCCGTCCCAGCCATCTTCCGTAAAAGAAACCAGCTCTACCTCTACGAGCCCCATCCCTGCTGAAGTCGCCAGGAATGAGCCGTAATCCAATGTCTTTGCGACGTAATTCCGCCCTAGATGTTATTTCTTCAGAACAGAAACTTCCTTGCCAGCCGCGCCATGCTGACAAGTTTGCTCCCAGTTTTAGGTAGATCCCATGAACGCGTGTCCCATGGCGAGGCGATTCTCAAGATATGTCATTTCTGGGACAAGGTGTCTCATGAACCAACAGTTGGTTCCTTGGCAGCACGAGAGGCCAAAAGTGCTGAAGCGCTGAAGCGCTGAAGCAGGAGGATCCACTATAAAACCAATCAGACGCACCAAGAGTCGTGCTGACAACGCTAGTATCAATTACATTCTCAGCCAGACAGACTCATGGCCAATAAAAGCCTGTTTTGTTGAAACTGGACCGTCGGAAAGTAACCCGCCGCAAGGCTGTCCTTTTATTGCTCAGTGCCGTGCTCTCTTCCACACCAACTTTCTCTTCTTTCCCGCTCTGCTCCAAGTTGATACTGTACCGGCGCATCTATAAATGATCTTATATTGGGAATCTGATTTATTTTCTTCAATATTTCAGCCTTGTTCCGACCATGCCTCCAAGCACAGAGCCAACAGACACCGCCACCAGCGGGGGCCGCGACGAAACTTCACCCGAGGCACGGCCAGATGCTACACCAGCCAACCCCGCAGTCGCGGACAGGGAAAGACGACGGGAGAGGAAGAGACAAGCGAGACGGAGGAGAGAAGAGGCAGGCTACATATTAAAGGATCTGCAATCCGGAGAGCGAACACTCTACCTGCAAGAGGTGCCGCGGGTCAAGGCCAGCCACTGCAGAGCGTGGGACTGCGCGATTACGAGACTCGCTCGCTCGCCGATTATCCGTTCCCATTATCGCTTTGCGCTGAAGGGTGACCGAAATATGTATTATGGGGGTATTGTGTATCGCCTTTCCTTATCTCCTTATCCCCTAGAACGGTTCTTATTCTTAACTAACTGTGTGGCTGACTGGCTGACTGACGATTCGTCCCCAGAACTCATCCAGTACTACCACATTACCTGTATCGAGCGCCTCATCCCCAATCTCGCTGAGCTCGTCGTAAACGGGCATCTAATACTAGACGGCTGGGTATCCGCGCCTCTAGGTGGCTCCATCTCCATCAAATCCTCCACCCAGGCTATCACAGACTGGTTCGAACATGGCGGACGCACGTTTGATATACAGTGTTACGAGAGGTTCAAGGCGGACCACGAGGAGTGGATTAGTGAAACCAGTTTTCGTAGTATCGAGCATCAGCTAGTGCATGAAGACGGAAGATCTGGAGTTGACTGCTACTACTGTGAGGGAGGGCCGGCAGAGCCCAGGGAGCCCATGAGGAGTGATTATTTCCCTACAGAGCCGGCGGCTATCTCGCTGAGTCGGTTGTTGGCGGTTGTCAGCGACGAGCCGCATATCGATGCGTGGTGGTGCTGGAGACGGGCGAAGAAAGGGTCGGAGACGGAAAGGGACGCCCCACTTTCTCCAATACCAGCGGTCTAGATTCAGTCCGAACCTAATGATTCAAAGCGCTTACGGCTTTTTGGCTATGTTATCGGAACAACGAAGTAAATTGTGGCTCTTAGATAAACCCTGGTCTTCTCGCCGCCAAGACTGCCACGACTGGAGATTCATGGAAAGGTAGCCTTGGGGGCCCTGGGGAGCAGATTGCCCTGGGGAATAGATTGCCCAGCCAAGTTTCCATTACTCATGAAGCGTCTGATGATGTTGAGACGAATGTTGAGGGGCAGCCGTGGTGCGTGCTGACTGCATCATCTGGGTATGCTCTATTTTTCGTCAATAATTGCTCATAAGAGTCCTTGTAGTCATTCCTTTCGAAAGAAGTTATCGCGCCTTGCACTACCACCTTGTCTACAGTAGAAATCATTCGTTTACCTACATTTCGTAGTGGCCCCCATACATCGAAACCTTGGTTTCTGGACTGCTACGGGCTAATGTGACTAACTGCCAAGATAATCGATTGCTTTCCACATAGCACAATAAGGTTCTAAATACGCTAGAAGGAGCAACGTTCCGTCTCAGAAATTTGCCGGTAGTAAACGCCCAAGTTGAAGCTAGCCAGAGTTCTAGGTGGACAATCACATTGCACTCGAGAGTTGTAAATAGCGTTTCGGAAAAAGGAGAATATATCTGCATATCCGACTCTGACAAGCATACACACATACAAATGAAAATCGCGAAAACAGTGAAGTGACGATGTGCGCCGCGTTAAAAATTCAATAGATTCAGGGCTCCTCCAACCAAATGCAGGCTTCCCGTCACAAAGCATTGAGCTCCACCAGATTCAGCAGCGATTTGTTCCGCAAGCCTTATCGCCGCTTCAATTGTTGGCTTACTCAAAACTATCGCTTCAGGATCGAGCCTGCTCCAGACCGCAGCATATACAGAGCAAAGATCGGGAAAAGGCTTTTCGGGTACCTTGAGAGTTTTGTCTAGGAGTAATTTATCAACGTGGAAACAGGGAATAGGGCTGTAGGCGGAATCTTACCTAGCCTGCTAGTTCCATCATCCCTTTCATTATATGTAGTGAAAATGACATGTTCTGGCTTCGCACCCCGTGCTGAAAGCGCATGAGCTAAACACTCCACCAATACCCTACCGTCCCGTTCCTCCGAGAAGTGGCTAAATATTAGAACACGACATCTGTACAATGTGGTTAATGGTCGACATCTCTCGTTTTCTTCCACACTAACTGACCTGCGATGATTCAAGGCACCGGTATTCTCTGAGAACCATGCCGCCGCTTGTTCGAGGCTCAAGGTATTGTGGGCACCGTCTAAAAACCAACGACAGAGGCCTTTCTCTATGATCTGGAATCTGCCACCCCAGGAAAATCTGTCGACGGCGCGAGAAATATCCTCGGCATTCAACTCGTGTCCAGGTGCTTTGACTTGCACAAATTTTCTGACCAATTCGACAGCTAGTGAGCAGTTCAATTTTTGTACTGTAACACCCAACACTTTCGAATTGTCAGGAAGTGAGGTATTGACTGAGACAAACTCCAGATGTGTCCGTTTCTCGGCCGCACGGTTCCGCAGCATTCGAGCAGCAACAGCCTCCTGTTCAAGGGAGAACGCAGGCACCCCAGTTTTGAGGATTCCTGCTTTATGCCAGGCAATGTCTTCTAGCGTAGGTCCGAGTTGTGCTACATGATCCATGCCAAGAGATGTAACCCCAGTCACAACGGGGTTTTGGACGACGTTCGTGGCGTCGTACTCTCCACCGTGGTGTGTTTCAAATATTGCCGCTTCAACATTCTCCCTGATAAACGTGTGGAACGCCAGTATTGCCAGAAGCTGCAAATATCGGGGGAGTCTAGCACCTTCTTTACCATTGGAAGGGTTCTGCGTTATGATGCGATCCCAAACTTCAAAGAAGTATCGAGCAAAAATCTCTTCCGTGATGGGTCTGTCGTCAATCTGTATTCTCTCTCTGATACATTGCAAATCAGGAGAGGTGTATAATCCAACTCGACTTGGAAAACCTGTCCTCAGACCATGCGCACGAAGGAGAGAACGAGCGAAAGCACATGTGCTTCCCTTGCCCTTCGTACCAGCGACATGAATTATATTGAGGTTGTTCAAATCAGACTCCTATCAAGAGTGAGAACAAGTACGTTGCCGTACGAGTTGACATGTATACCGTATGCCCTAGCATTTGCAGCCACTCCTCCATCCCATTCAGGCTAGGTACACCCCTAACTGTCGGGGTATTGCTCGGGGGCGCTCCAGTTTGCTGTTGGAACGTTGCGGCAGGGGTTGTCGGTCGCGCTTTTCGCCTTCGAGTCTCCAGGAGCTTGAGTGCATTCTTTTCAAGTCAGTATCGAGAGCAGTATATTGCTGGGGAGTAATACTTCATAATTACGCTTCATATTGCCAATGTGCATGGGTACCTGACTTCAAAGTCACTCCGATCATTGCTGTGACACTATCTGTGAGATTAGCAAGGTGTGATTATGGTCTCCAGTCCAGAGAGCCCCTAATCACGTGCAGGCGCCCCGTCCGGCTAAGCAGCTGCTGAGCGACCCCACTCCAATTATTCCGTTCACCAGACAAACGAAACAAGATAATCGTCGTTAGCATGTGGTGAGATCATCTCGTTCTCCAAACCTGCGCTGTTACTGACGCTGTTAACGGTCTAGATAATGCGACAGCTGTGAGCTAAAGTAAGGCCACTTGCCTGTTTCCTTTGCTCCGACTATGTCGAATCCGTCTGCCCCTCCCGAAGATTTTATCGGCGTCAATGGATCGATGGAGCCCCTAAATACTTTTGCGTCATGGTTGAGTGTAGCCGCAATGCAGGAACACTGGCGGCCCTATCGTGGAAGCAGTGTAGTGGAACAATGCAGTCACCCGGATCGGGCAACTAAGGTTATGCCTCTCATCAAGGCTGCGAACATTGAAGTGAGCTCAAAATCCCTTTGTGTCATGTTGCTTTCTTACTGAGTACACCTCTATCGCAAGACCAGGGGAAAGGCGGCATTTCTCATTCGGTGTCATGGTCCTTGCAATGAAAGCCTCGGGCCAACGAACTTTGAAACATTCCCAGGCGATCTGTTGATTTTAAACCACGGCAAACGGCTCTCATCAACTGCAGACGGGAAGCCTCTGGTCATGGGTAGATGGCTGTCGTTCAATCAGGCAGTCAATCTTGAGGTCGCCTCAGGAGAGGTTCTGTATCTGCTCGCCATTTTCACGAAGCGTTGAAGGTGTCCAAGTCAATGCCATAATGTTCGAAGGCAGAATTGTCCGCATCTTTTTCATAGTAAGATATCGCATCGATGTGGTCGAGATCAATTCTGAAGTTTTCTGTTGTCTCCGTTAACTGCATCCATTTCTTGTCTGAATTTCTTGCACATACCCGAGTCTTGCCATGTGCCTCCAAAGTCCGATGTAACGCCCGTTGGGTAAGGGTATCCTGACAGTAAAAGATTTTAGCACGGTTCCCGCAGTCTGTAAATCACACACTCGTGGCTCGCACAAATCTGTGCGTCGTTTCTCCTTTATTTCTTGGACCACCGCAGGATGGGGATATTGTGTACCTGTGACAGGTGCGTGTGCCACATTCGGAACAGGTTCCGAGAAGACAATTTGTGATTTGTTCTGGTCGGCTCCTGCCAAATTTGCAGCAGGATGGCTAGTGGCGTTTGGGGTGCTGTAACAGCGGTGTGTGGATGCTTGATCACAGGGGGCAGCTCTACTTAGTGTCTCAATCATATGAGGGGTAGACCTTGGACATGGAACATCATGCTCATCAGGTGCTTTCCCGAGTTCAACACCTCCGGTCCTAGGAGGCGATTTTTTGACCGAGCATTCTGCAAACCGCCCTTGACCAGCAACTTGCTCTTCTATCGTATTCGGTGGTTTATTGGCACCATCAGACCAGGGGAAACGCCGACGGGATCGAGGTGCTGGAATGCTCTTCTTCTTTGATAACCTTGGCGGTTTTCTCCTGCTTAAAGTCTCCACGATAAAGATAAAGTCGCGGTGTGGTTCGATGTCGTCTATGGACCTTAAAAGAGCCTGCAGATGCTGTTCTGGGAGGTGCCTGAGTAGTGTCATGACCTGCTTGTTATCTGTTGCTGCAGTTGCGAGAGCAGCTACAGCACGAACACCGCCATGGTTATAGAATTCCCCTTCCAGCGAACGTGAGTCCGTCCTCCCAGTTTTACATTCATTGACGATGGTATGTAGTCGATATGGTGTTCTTAGCCGGCTGGATTGAAGGGATCGGCGGAAACAGTCTCCTAGTTGAAGCCGAGCTAATATGCCTTCGTCCATTGGACATAGAAGAAAGGCTTCAATCAGAGCTTCAATGACGAGGCGAGGGTGCTTCTCCAAGGCGGCCTCGATCTCAAGCACATCGTCATTAAGAACTGCCTTGAGTTTGAAACCCGGCCGGGCCATTGCTTGTCTAAGGATGGTTGGCAAATCTGATTTTAAGATGTTTGGGGCAGTAAGTAGCTTCTTGGGGGATTTGACGAGGAGAAGGTGGCTTTTAGCTACTTCGGTATTGTAGAAATTGGCGGCAGCCAAAATCTCCACGTCTGAAATTAGTACTAGGCAGTATCTGAGTGGATTACTTGGCATTGTCGCAGCACTCCACGAACGCCAACGTACATCCAATATAAGGGTAGAAATATTTAACAAATGCAGTAGCCCATGTAGTCAAATTTGTTTCGATTCCCACTAATATATGTCTTTCACTTGATAATGCTTCAAAAGGTCCAAGCCACATACTGCCGTTGCTGAGAGGGATAGCCAGGCTGGTGCACATACCACTCTAATTGTTACGGTTCGCATTACAACTCCGCCGACAATAGTCTATGCTAGACTGCATACACCATGAAATTGCCTGCTTTTGTGGCTTCAATTCATTATACTTTGAGAGTGCATCATGAGTTCCTATACTTACCATTGTACTAACACATCAGTCTTTGCGTGTTATCACGTGACCACGATTGTTTGCTAATACCGTTCAAGTCCAGTCTGTACGGACACAGCTGGCGCCTTTCCACCGTACACCGCTCGGCAGATTTTATCCCCCTGGCAGGGGTCCTAGTATTAGCCTGGTTCGGGCGGGACGAAGCCGCCCCTCCCCCCCCCCCCCCCCCCCCAAGGCATTCCATTCAGGTGTGATAAAACTATACCCTGTGGTTTCTTCCGTCGGCGCTTATGGGGGCCTTCGGATTGGTGATTGCTTGTGTGATAGGTGATCTTGGCCGTATCTCTTCGGCGTATGGTGTTAGTACACGTGTCGTCCCCTGGCATAAGTGAGATGTATTTAATAGCGGATGGCCCCTTTTATTAACGTTTTTATGATGTTCTGGATGCGACTGCAAACAGTTACAACATCATTATGACGGGCGCAAATAAATACGGAATCACAGTTCTCTACGATCCTTCATCCAACAGTAGAGAGGGCAAAATACATAAGCAGGGAGATGTCGTGTTCGAGTAAGGATTTTATCTTCATTCTGTCCTTTGTGGAGAGTAAAAAGCCATGAGACAGAATGATCCCGCAACATAAGTCGAGTTAATAATGACTAGCTTGATAGTTTAGTTGCTATTCATGGCTTGAACGGCGATCCCTTCGACACGTGGACTCATCAAGACACGGGGGTCATGTGGCTGAGGGATCTCTTGCCTGAAGCATTACCTAACATTAGGATAACGACTTTTGGCTTTAATGCTCGCTTCAAAAATTTTACCGCCCAGCAAGACCTACGCAGTATATCATTGAAACTACTCACTGAATTGGCAGACATAAGATCAGCCGCAGATGTAGGAAATAAAATCAACTTGGTTGTGTTTATGATTGTGTTGCTTTTGCTAATTTGATACAAAGGAGAAAATCCGGCCCATTGTGCTCGTTTGCCATAGCTTGGGTGGAATTGTCGCAAAGAAGGTACCTGATTCCAGACTCTGAAGCTTAAAGCACTGTCTAACTCTGGCTGAAGGCTTTATTGATTGGTTGTTCTGACGAACAAGAAAAAGTGCAACAGGCAGTGTATGGAATCTTATTTCTTGGTATGTAGTTGTTCTATCGAACCCTGATGGTACTTCCTAACAACCTGCAAGGTACCCCGCATAATGGCAGCAACCTTGCTGTCATGGGCAAACTCATGGCAAACATTGTTTCAGCATGCTCGCCTCTGAGACCTCCACGCGCTCTTATTAGGGACCTACAGAAGGACTCTGAGGTCTTACTAGAGATCACAGAGGACTTCGTGAAGAGAAGAAGGACGGTACATCTCGTTTCTTTCTACGAATTGGAACTTACTTCTATCGGCCCATTCATTAAGAAAATGGTAGTCACTACCCCGAGAGTCATTCGCAGTCTTGGTGTTAACATTTACAGCAGATTGTAGAGCAGCAATCTGCAGTATTGAATGTTCCTCACGAGATCACAGTTCCTCAATTTGCTGATCACCGAAATATTGTGCGATTCAAATCTCTCCAAGATCGCTCTTTTCGTCCTGTGGTTAGCCGTCTGAAGGAATTTGCTGGCACTCTTCATGACGTCTTCACTTTGAAGAAAACGTCACATATACAAAGAGGTAGGTTACTGCTTAGTAGCATCGCTTAATGATAGCTAATGCGAATAGATCCCGCTATTCCCTTTGACATTTCAACCGTACCTTGTTCGACTCTATTTGGTAGAGCTGACATCCTCGAAACAATGAGGATGTACTTCGATCGCAACAAAGGGCAGACAAGATCGATATTTGCCCTGTGTGGTCTAGGTAAGTTATTAACTTCGTTGTCCGATGGTGGTTGCTGACTTAAGAGAAGGTGGCTCAGGAAAGACACAGACTGCCTTACACTATCTCCTCAAGAACACTTCGAAATATAAGAGAGGAGTAGCTTTTCTGAACGCAAGCTCCATTGCATCACTAGAAGCGGACTTTGATCGATTGCATGATCTTCTCCACCTTGGCGATTCGAAGAGCAAGACGACTTCTATCAAGAGCTGGTTGGCGAGACCTGAAAACACCGAGTGGCTACTTGTCTTCGATAACGCTGATGATCTAGAGTCAGTCCCTATACAGAAGTATTTACCCGCCGTCAATTGGGGCCATGTTATCATTACTAGTCGTGACCAGGGACTTATCGGGACTGTAGCCAACGAGGGTCACATACTCACACCTCTGGCGAACGAAGATGCGGTGCAGTTGTTACTAGAAAAGGCCGGTATCCAGCAACCTTCTCAAAGTGAAATTGAGGATGCCAAAACCATTGCTGAACTCCTTGGATCGCTTCCCCTGGCTCTAGTGCAGGCGGGAGCATTTGTACGCTCACGTCATAGGTCTCTAGCAGATTACCGGAGACTTTACTCGACACGCCGACAGGACCTACTCCGGTTTGTCTCACGTCTGGGAGACACGGAAAAAGCAGTCTTAACAGCATGGGAAATTAACTTCAAACAACTTGAACAAGAATCACCCGATGCAATCAGCGTTCTTTTTCTCTTCTCATTCTTAGAGCCAGCAACCATTTCTGAAGTAATTTTACACCGAGGGACCTCTTCCCAAAAAAGGTGGAACGAGTACGGTGAGGTGACGGAGATCCGCGCAGAGGACGAAGGAGTGGATGCCCGTTTATCAAGGGTTATCCAAAGTGACTTTGACTTTGACGTGGCCGTTGAGAAATTGCTCTCCTTTTCGCTCATATCCTGCAATGTTGGGCCTAATGGATTCCGAAACTTTTCTATTCACCCATTGGTTCAGTACTGTGTGATGCAGCGAATGTCGCAAACAGAATTGAACAGCTGGCGAAAGCAAGCCCTTCTACTCATTTGCCATGCATTTCCGAGGAACAGGTACATTGAGCCACTGTAAGTTATGTACGCCACACCCATTAAAGGATAAAATCTGACATGTTCACAGTAACGGAGAAATGGGAAGAGTTATATTACCTCATCTGAGCCGCGTACTTGCTGAATATGACGCTATCTGCATAGAAGATGGAGAGCAAGGTTGGTTCCAACGCGAACTCGCATCGACCCTTATTGCTGCATCACGCTTTTCAAACGCAAATTGGAAGGTTGAAGCGATAAGTCGCGCCAAAAATTTATTGGAAGATGGAAACGATCTTTACTTACATGCCTGGCTTGCGTACCGAGAGAGTTCAATCTTGAGGATGTCAGGGAAGCACGAGGAATCTGAAACCGCCTTGCAGCAATTTCTGCGTCGTGTGTCTTCTGAGGAGGAAGAGAAGTTGACACCGAGACTCAATTCGCATCGTGGTGACCTCATCATATCCTATTCTGAGAATCTGATTCGCCAGGGCAAACTCGCTGAAGCTAAAGCGGAATTGACCGAATGGACACCGCTGCATGCAAATTACTCTACTCTTGAAAGAATAACCTTACGAGCGCGAGACATAACTCTAGGTAAGGTTCTTCGCTTCCAGGGTCTGTTCAGGGAGGCTCTGGACTTGCTTGAGGGTGTTCTTCGGGGTAGTCTTCTTGACGATTTCTTTGAGGGCTCAGGTTGGTATCGAGCTCTGGTCTCTGGGGTAGCAGAGTTGCATTGTGAACTAAACCAACCATCCGATGCCGAAAATCTCCTCCTACGAGAATTGGAACCAATGAGGGAAAAAAGAACTCAGGACATCAGCACGGGCCGACGCCTGCAGTTATCACTTGCAGAAGTGTACCTGCTACAGCACAGGTATGCGGAAGCGGAATCACTTCTATTTGCCCTCCAGCGTGCGTTTTCAACCTCTGGCGCACCAGACTATACTGCACAAGTCAATAGCTTCCGTGTCTGGGTTTCACTTGCGAGGATCTCTCATTTACAGTCACACTGGGAAGAGGCGCTACCACGATGGAAAAGCGCATTGGTAGTATTGGAGCAGATTGGACTTGGGGGAGGTTTTAACGCTGGCATTGTACGATGTTCAATTGCTCACATACTTTTGATGACTGGCCGTGAAGTTGAAGGAACGGAAACACTCCAAGCGGCAAAGGTAAATCTTGCGTCAGAACCCCGTGTCTTCTGGATTGCTGTGTTCAATTCACAATGGTGTGACTTCATCCTAGGCCGCGTCAGGCCGTGAAACAAGACTGCATAGTTGTACTCTACAAGCGCAAGGAAATGTTACACTTTCCTGAGTTTAATTTAGAGTACTGTGTTTAATGAATATGCCGCGTGAAGATAGACGTATTACACTCAATACATTAAAACATCGATACATGAACACCTGATAAGATCATAAGATTATTAGACAGACCAACAGTCACGTGCCAACACTAATAGTAATCCCTGAATGACGCCGGAGTATATGACCTCCACCCCACACTACAACGGTTTGAACCACAGCCCTAGGCGACGATAACCCACATGACCGGGACATCCTACTAAAGCCAAGTACTAGGAATTATTAGGCATCAGTACTCTTGCGAATACAGGCGTTTGTGGGGCAAGTACACTGGCTCTAACTAACAGTGACTAGTTGGCAGTGCGTCAACAGCTTGTTGCAGCTAGCACCTTCAGCTATTTAGAAGGAACCTCGTTCACCACTGTTGATCATGGCATGGATTCTGTGTATGCATATGATACCCATATCAAAATTCACCATCTTCCAAACGGGCATTGGATTACAAATAGCGATACTTCGTTGATAACTCGGAAAATTCTATAGAATCTGGTGGTTGACCAGGTACAGTCACTCCTACTTTCTCTGTTGACTTTGAAACGGCAAATATTAATTCATGCTTGTAAGAATCTAACAAAGCCATAACTACAGAAATTTCGTCACGTTGCTTTAAAGAGATTGCGACTTCAATGAGAGGATAGAAGTGGGTTTTGTATGTATTAATCTTGGCAATAAAGTCCAAACTCTCTTGGGTCCTGGCTTTTGGATATATGTTACAACCGTATATTTGTTTGGATTGTTACTTATATATAGCTTGTTTGTGGCATGCTTCGGATCTGTCTTCTAAATAGTGCATGGCATCTATCGCAAGTTTCACGAGTTGTCGGCGTAGTAGGATATAATGCCATCAGGAGATAAGCAAGGGGCTTCTAGGGCGACGGGGTCAGTCAGTCTTTAGCTAGTTAAATTGAGCAGCTCTACTGGCTGGGAGGTCGGGAACATGTCGCCAGTCATGTGGTAGCAGACCCTACGCCAATAAGAACGGGCCTTTACCCTCCAGTGCCTTACCTAATCTCTCTGTTTCACTTGTGGGTAGCTCAAAATCCGAGGTTCCTGTTCCACCTTCCCTCAAGAGATACCGGCTGTCGCCGTTGTCGTTGGATACCCTACACTCTAGCAGACTAACGATGGGCTTAGGTCCATATCTCACCTATAATGGTATGGACTACGAATGTATAATGTGTGAAAGGACTTTTGTTTCTCTTGATGCGCTCTATGACCATTGCAGACAGACTTTACGGCATGAGTGGTGTGAAAGGTGCCGCCGAGTGTTTGTCTCAAAATCATCTAAAATCTCGCATCTTCGAACGTCCAACAGACATCACTTTTGTCCATCTTGTCCTAAACCAAGAGACTTCGAGTCCAGAGAAGAGCTCGAAGACCATTTAGTGGACAATCATCACGTTTGCCTCGATTGCAACATACATCATGGTTACGCTGGGCAACTCCAAGAACACGTCGTTACCCAACACCACCTTTGCACATTATGCGATCGCTATTTTAGTAATGAGAACAATTTACGAATGGTACGTGCACTTTTACTAGTGTGAGCCAAGTATGAATAGTGCTAATAGTATGTCTCTTCAGCACCAGCAGAGTCACCAGGCGCGAACCATGGAATGCTACGGCTGTTACCGGACTTTCAGATCACTTTCCGGAATGTTTATCCACTTGGAGGCTGAGAATTGCCCGTCAAGTACTACTGAGGAGGAGGTTGACAATATAGCCCGCGAATTTTACCAAAGCTGGAAGTACAGAATTTCTGAGGATGGAGGGTGGCTATACAAGTGTCCAAGCTGTGATAAGGAGTTTTCAAAACTATCTGCGCTGTACCAACATGCTGAGGATGTCCCAATGTGCTCCTCTCTTGTCAGTGGACATGGTTGCCTGGCTAAACTGGAACAATTCATGGCACGCAGTCTACAGCAGCTAATATATCCTTTCTTGTTGTGCATTTCTTATGGTGCAAAATATACGATTACTTCCTTATCTTTGCGCCTGCAGTCATCCCAGTACAACATACACAGGACACAGATGCGCCGTTCCACCAAATCGATGCACCATAAGGATGATCTAAGAAGCGTGGCGTAGAGCTAAATATCCCGTTGTCTCATTGCTGTATGATGTACAAGGCAAGATTTGTTCCAAGGACATCTTCATTTCTTGGCCTAACATTAATTGCTTTGTTCGGACCTACGCGCAATCCCACTACACCGGCGACCGGGTATTTTCCGTGCGGGGCCAGCGTCTGTCATACTGTTGTTGCAAAGTTATAGGCTAGATGTTGCCCCTCCTCTAATGGGAGGGGAATCTACTTGGTGGTTGTCTCAATCATGCCAATGATTAACAGAGCAAAGACTTTAATGCGCTGCATAGCCTTGGATAATGGAGCCCGACATATCCGGGCGCTCCGATTAGACGTGCTGGGCCAGTGATCCACAGAAGCTATTTTCGTTTGAACTGCTGGAGTACTCGGCCAAGTTGGCAGGGTCAAAGCGCCGCCAGGATAAGCGACACGTTGCACAACCCCTTCGTTTACTTGCTGAGCTGTAAGTCCCATGAGTCAAACATGTGTTAATCTTTCCAACCCGACTGCCTCACTCTAATTTTGGTCAGATATGAGTGGTTTCTAGCAGATCAAAAGCAGAATACTTTCGAGAATCTTATAACCTGCAACCCTGTAAGCAAGAGTGCGCAGATGCGTAGTGACAGTACCACAGATGTGGTAACCATACAGACCATGCCACAACAACACTACCTATGGCTTTCTATCAAATGGGCAATTCAGTCGCCAAACTACTTTCCACTTGAGAGCTAGTAGCATCGAAGAGCTGAACACCAACTATGACAGAGAATGGACAGGGTCCGCGGCTCACTATAAGAACCAAGGTCGCAAACTGC